>NC_072731.1:52705525-53005525 GCF_026930045.1 Uloborus diversus
ATTGTTAACATTACTACTCTTGTTTGTCACTTTATTTCCATTTCTAGCAATACCCAAAAACATTTCATTCTCTCGATACCTGGTGCTTGAACCATGCCCCCCATTCCAACTTAGTTTTTTGACTCCGAAGCCCTTAAAATTAATCCACTAACCATTTTGACCCCTGTAGAGCTCAGATGCAGGCCATCCCTAGCAATCCAATCCCGTTTACAGTGACTCCATACATCCATGAACCTGATACTGCGCTTTTCGCAAATTGACTTCAGTAGCAAGTTCATACACCTCGCACGTTGATTTAGCCAGCTCCTATGCACTCCATACCTGGGAAGCAAACCAACCACTTGGACATTCGTCGAAAAGCTGGTTGCTTTATCCAACAGGGATTCCCATTCCCTAGAAAACTCCTCATTTTTACTGTGGCCTACATCATTTGTTCCCACCCACAAAGTAACCATGTCCTCCTTATTCAATACTCCCTTCTTTTCAGCAACCATATTAATGTCTTTTACCCGAGCCCCTGGTAAACAACATCTAGCCACCTTACGCTTTACTCTCCCAACTGTGTTACCCACCTCCCTTACCATAGAGTCCCCCAAAATTACACCCTTAGTTTCCCAATCTAACTCCTCATTTGAAACTTCCCCCTGAATCTCTGGAACATTTATACCCTCTACAACTGGCTTACACCCTAATGCTAACTGGGCTTCCAAAACTAGCATCTTAAGTCTTAAGTCTGAGAGTTCAGCACATTTAGTGCAAATATAATCCTCTTCAAAAACAGACTCATTTTCCCCCTTATACAGGCAGAACATATGACATAAATCACAAGAGATCCACCTGTCCCCCTTCCCACTCTTTACCTCTTTCATAATGCATATAACACCCATTTCTACTCAGTGAATATGTTCCAAAAGGCAAAACAGTAAGATAAAAATGCAAAAAAACACAGAATAAATACTAAAAACAGCAGTAAATAAACAGAGTTGCTACACCCAATAAAGCACACAAGATCAAAAACCAGGAGATCACCACATGTTAGGCTTAGCTCCAAAAAATCCAAAAACACTTCAAGAATACAATAACAGCAAAAATGAGCCCCCAAAACACAATAAAACTAAATTACATGATAAAGTGAAGTAAAAAAACCTAAAACTAGACAGTAATAATGAAAAATTATAGTAAAAAAAACACTTATCAAATTAGCAGCAAAAAACACTCCCTGCATCACAGGCGCCCTCTAGTGGCCGGGCGGGCATTTGCGACCCTCTCCCGAAAAGTGTTTGTAACTGAAGTCTTAAATCTTTTAGGCTGTCTTTGTCAATGTCAAAAGGGAGGGAGGGGGATCTCTTTAGGCGAAATTCCGAAACTGGAGTCTTAAAAGCGCAACTTTGGACCGTCTTGGGGTTCGGGGTTCTCCTTTCCCGAAAAATATTCCAAGCTAAAGTATTCAGAACTCAGCTTTAGGTAATCTTTGGAAGATTTAAGAAGAGGGAATGCGAAGGCTTTCGCTCAATACGTTTTAGAATTTAAATTCTTAAATCTTCGGTGATGAAAAGGGGAAACCGCAAATTTAAATAAAATTTAGTGACCTTAGAGGAAAGAGTTCGGGGGGAAGGGGTCTCTCTCCCCGAAGCATTGAAATTGAAGTCCTAAAACTTTGGGTTGTCTTTGGCGATGTGTGGAAGGGAGTTGCTCTCTCAATAGAAAAATAAATCTTAAACAAAAACTTACACTGCGTTTAGTAAACACAATGAGAGAGGGGGGGGGGGTATTCCGCACCCCCAGCCCGAAATATTTTAGTTTCTGAAATTTTAAGAGCTTTGTTTTGGGCTATCTTTGGATGACTCAAGGGGGAAGGGGTGTAGGAAGATTTTTTCAAAAAGTTTCCAAAATTAAAGTATTAAAATTTTTAGGCGATCATAAGTCATGTTTATAGGTAAGAGGGGAACTATTCCTACAAAACAATTTAGAAACTGAAACTTCAAAATTGAAATTTAGGAAATTTGTGGTGAGGAAGGGGTTCGGGAGTTCTCTTCCGAAAATTCTTTGATGCTGAAATATTTAAAGCGCCACTTCAGGCTATATTTGAGTGCCTTAAGAGGGATGTGATTCGGGAACCCTGCCTGGGGTTAGGATTCAGTTCCCCTATTTCTTTTTTTAATTAATGAATGTTGGAAAGGGTATCTTGTTTAAAAAATATATCTACTTCCCTGAAGCGATTTTTTATTGCTAATTTCACCACCTGCTATCTTATAAAAAAATTCTTTTTCAAATGAAGACTGTGGGGAATGGTGACAGTTCATTATCATTAGTCGGCCTTACCCTTCCCCCACCTTTCCTTCTTTTCTAGTTTATTGGCGCTACCTTGGGTAGGCTTTCGAATCAGAACTGATTTATGTTGCAAAAGTGAAAATCTTATGTCCTAAGCGATTTTATTGCTACAATAAAAATGTTTACGATCGGCAAAAAACTAATGGTGGGATGCTGCAAACGCTTTTACCCCTTACATTATCCAACATCGTCTAAAATTGCGTTTTTGAAACTTCAATTTCGAAATATTGCCAAAGGAGGGTTCCTGAACTCTATCCCTTAAGTAGTGCATTCAAAAAGCGTATAAACGTTGTGAAATTTAAATTACAATTTCGTTTTTAAATCTTCAATTTCGGGGAAATCCCATAGCGTCCCCTCCCCTTCCCCTCTTTCTTTAATATTTTTTGAAGGTTGCCCAATATTGTGATTTTGGGACTATCAGTTTGAAATAATTGATGTAAGAGTCCCTGAACCCCTCCTTTCTCTGATCTTTACCAAAATGGCCTACCACAGCGTTTTTTGGACTTAAATTTGAAAAAATTTCTGGGGGAGAGCCCCCAGACCCCCCCCCCCCCACACACACCTTTTTTTTTTGTCGGATTTTAGATTTTTCGGAATTATGATGACAAAACATTTAAATATTACAATTTTAAAAGCTTAAAATTTAAATCAAACATTCTAAAACTGGCATTGTTAAAATCTGCAACATTTATGCATACAAATTTTTTCTTAAGCCCGCATGCGGGGGGGGGGGGGGGGGGAATGAAAATATTTTCCGTCTTGAACACATCACTAAACTTGCACCCATGCCTAATGCTTGCCGTAAATGTTATACATGATATCTCACACTAATGCAGGTAGAGAGAGCACGTATTTAAGTTTGCTGCTTTTGACAAATTATTCCTTAGAGAACACCAAAATTTTAACTTATTGAGACACAGTCGTCGTGAGTGGTGGGAATGGGTCCACTGACTACATTACAGTTGTTATTTTAAGTTATGTAAAACAATAAAAATGGAAGTAGGTGGAAGTGAACTTATTGAACGAACTATTTAAAAACCGTCGATTAAACTGCGCTATGGAGAAAAAAGTAGGGCGTGTGCATTTTGGTCACTATCCGTGTTAGATTTTGTTTTTAAATTATTTGCAGGCCATGAAATTAAGAATAAACGTCTTATTTCTACCTACAACGGTATAATAGACAAATCTTTTGTTTATATTTTACAGAATCTTGTTGCATATTTTGTTCCCCTTATCCACAGCTTAAAAGCAAACGAAATGTGTTTCACGTTTTAAAACGTAGTTTAAAAATTTTAAACTTAAATGATTCAAATTTTTCTGATCCATGAATTTAACCCAAAACTTTCTCCTAAATATTGTTCTTAGTCCCCCTCCCAGCAGCAAGAAGAATTACATTTTTGAGTGAAACCAACGGAGCAAGTAATATAAAGCTATCTATATCGAAAATAGTTACATCACAAATGCATTTACAGCACTTGACTGCTCTTATGACTTGTTGCTCGTGATAGAAAACGGAAATCTCACTGAAGATTGCAATCTCTCGAAGTTTAAGAAAGGTCCATTGTGGTTACATGTGAGATACAAAGTGTTTCACCTCATCCCTATACTGTTAAAGAGAGTTTAAGCTATTTACAGTGATAATTTTCCATATATATTTCACAGCACTTCTTCAATGACGGTTGAAATGCTTAGTGGTAGCTATAAACTTCCAATAATTTTCGATTGTTTACAATAGCAGTTATCGCACTGAGCTTTGTAATTGGAAATGTAGTTTTGTTCAACTTATTTCACGATGAAGAAAAAACTTCATATTGTGGCGCAATATTTCTTCATGCCGTTTTGAATAATAATTTCTGTGTCAAAAGTTGCATCATACCCTCTAACAGATTTAAAATTATTGCTAGTCGGCGAAGATGCTTCATCAGGTGCATTTTTACTCGAGCGTTAAGGTAATATAAAATTTCGAATGAAAAAATTGTTTATATAAAAAACGTAGCAATTTTTTGCAGTTTAAAACAATTTACATTGATATTCATTTGCATTTTTTTACAAACTTTAAACTCCAGCCCTCCCAAACTGTAACAATTCCGCCAAATTATATTTCCGTGCAGTTTTGCGGATGAAAAAGGTGCACAACCTTTAATTTTAGCACACAATGGGAATCCTAGTATGGTAGTTTATGTGCATTAAAGATACGTCATGCCCCCCCCCCCCTTTCAAAGACAAATTCCAGCTACGTTACTATGCACAAAAATGAATATTTTGCAATTTATTTGCTATATCAGTATTTTTTACCCCTGTTCTTTGATGATGATAGCCTGGAGTGGTTTAACTTAGTTGAACTGAATTCGGTAAAGATCCGACGTAAAACATTGAACAGTATCAAGAACATATGCATGTTGGTTTTAAGGACCATATAACATTTAATGGTTAAAGCTTGTACACGGGTAATGAATGAATTATTGATATCCAACTAATTTTAGTATTTTCTGGGCTGTTCATGTGGAAAATACCGATCTATAATCAGGGCCGGATTTAGCTTTTGAACTGCTCCGTGCTAAGGTGAAAAACTGCGCCCCTATTGACCTTTGTCCCCCCCCCCCTCCCCCCTAAAATACATGGAGATAGTATTTTTACATTTTTAACAACCATGCAAAAAATGGTATGCGGTAACAATAATTAAATGTAAATATTTATCATAATTTTGACTGAAAATGTTTCGTTTCGAAAAACGATTGACAGAAGTTAGGTAAAGAGGATTTAAAAAAAAATATTTAGAAAAAAATTTTTTGTGAAAATTTCAACTATTCAAAAACAGTTAAAGCGTTACCAAGTTAATATTCATCATATAGCTTAATCTGATAAAGGACAAAAATCAGGTGAATTGCTTAATATATACAGAAAAAAAAAAAAACTAGCAATATCACTCATAAGAGCAATTATTCTTACGGAAATAGGGAGTTCGGAGATTCTTTCCCGGAAATTTTTTTAATTCGTTCCATAAACGCAATTTTAGCCGATCTTTGGGGTGCAATGATATTAGGAAACTCCCCCGGAAATGTTTAGAAATTGAAGCATTAAAATGCGGTTGTATGCCATATCATTTATGATTGTCTGAGAAATGGAGTCAGGTACTTTCCCACAAAACTCTTAGAAATTTGAAGTTTCAAAATGTAATTTTAGACTAGCATTGATGATGTTAGGAAAAGGGGCTCGGAAACTGTTCCCTGGAACTTTTCGTAGTTGAAGTCCTGAACGCAAAATTTTAGACGATTCGAAATTTCAGTTCGAAAAACGAAATTTTTATTGAGAGGGCTATCCCGGAAAAATTCAAAATTGAAGGCCTAAAAACGCGTTTGTGGGCCATCTTTGACAACGTTAGGTAAAGGGATGAGATTTGGGGATCCTCTCCCAGGAAATTTCAGCTCGAAAAACCCAATTTTAGACGGGTTTTGTTTATGCCAGTATGATGGGGCTAGAGGAGCTTCCCTAAGACTTTTTTGAAATTGAAATTATATTTGAAAAAAAATTAGACGTTCTTGAATGACTCCAAGGGCGCATAGAATCGAGAGGAACCCTGGGCCCTCTCAAATTCCTTTTTAAAAATTTAAATAAGGGTAGTTATTGCCATTTGGTTTAAGTTTACACACAAAAAATTTCCATGTTTGTATCTCCAAAAAATAAATAAATGATGATAATAATACTTTAGATGGCACCAGGCAGTGGTACAACCTGACGGGTCAGGGGTCCGCGCCTCTTACTCAAGAGAAGAAAAGAACGTGTATTTGGAAAACGAAGTTACTAAGAAAAAACAAATAATGTTGTGGGGAAAATCTTCCTTATTTCAAAAAGAAATCTTTGAACCAAAAACTTTCAACAGGCACAATTTATTGGGCAGCAAACAACGCTCCCCTCTCGTTCTTTTGTTTCTTTTTTTTTTTTTTCTAGTCTACCTGAATATAAGAGTCTTCAAATCGCTGCGCCCTGTAGCTCTCCTCCCCAGCAAGAAATTAAAAAGAAGGTTTAATTATTCGTTGGAGTAACAATGGGATATTGATATCATATAAATACGTCTAAGGAAATGCGTTTTTCGGAAATCGATTTTGAAACAATTCTCGATGAAAGTCCTTGAACCACCCCTCTTTCCCTAGCGTTACTACCAAAGATAGTCTGAATTCTGAAATCGTGAATTTTAGATTTCAGTTTCGAAAATTTTTGGAGAGAGATCCCTAACCGCCCCTTATTGCTTAGTGCCTCTTAAGATAAATTGAAATTGCGCTTTTGAATTTCGAAAATCCTTCAAGCGAGGATCCGATCGACTGATTATTATTCGACTGAGTTTAGAATAAACGATCGGGAGGCTTTACGGTGCGCCCTCTTCATTTGTGAATGAAAGGCGCCTTTCTGTTACTCTTTTTTGCATTTAAAAGAAAAAAAATGTTGTAGAAACATTTTTTATAAATACAAATGAGCATTTTTACTCATGGATTTTTCTTATGGATGTTTTCCCGCTATCGCTTTATGAAGCGTTTTTTAACGCTGCTCCCCCCTTCACTTTGTGGAGAAACTTTGAAAACTGTTTAGTCATGTATGAATTATATAATTTTCATTTTTAGGATTTTGTTTGCTGATTTTTTTTTCTCTTTTCCCCCCTTCCTAAATTTTATTTTTACAGAAACTCAGTTGCGATACTTGCTTACTTTGATTAGGTAATTTTGCGCCCCTCAAATTTTTTGCTCCGTGCCGGGGCACGGACTGACGGAGTGTTAGTCCGGCCCTGCTATAATTTCGTTTTACCATTCTGCTACGGAAATACCAAAGCAAGCAGAACCGTCGGAGACCGCAATGCATTCCTGCTTTGCAGAATGCCAATCAAAAAACGCTGAACAGCATTTCGCTATCGTTCGGTTTTCTTGCCAAACATGCTCGACGCTTGCAGCAAATCGGCATTAACGGCCAACGTTGAGAATATCTTTAGTGTTGATTGTATTTAAAATATCCCCTGGTGGTTATAAGTTGCTAATCATTTTCATTTGCTTCGAACTAAGGTTCACAAATTTAACGATTACAGTTTCATTTAGGGCATTTTTTACAGGCTTTTCATTCAGACCAAACTCATAACAATTTGAAAATTCGTTATGTCGAAAACAGCCCTTTTATGATTAAAAATATAAACTTTAACCTCTTTGAATCTTTTTTAAATTCCAAAAACCAGCCTATATGAATTCTTGAGAAATAATATACCTCTGTGCCAAATTTGGAAGAAATCCGACTAAAACTGTGGATTTGTATAAGGAACATACCCACAAACTAACATCCATTTTTATACATATAGATTATTATATATGTATAGATACATGTAAGTAAAGCCTTGACCACACCCCTCCCCTTTGAAAGATAAATTCCGAATGCGCTATTGTACATTACTATAATTATTTTGCACTTTATTTGCTTTATTAGTACCTTTACCCCTGCTCTTTGACAGCCTGGAGCGACTTCTATTAAACTGAATTTGGTTATCGGTTATAGTTGAACCGAATTACTTAAAGATTCGAAGTAAATCAAGGGATAGTATAAAGAAAATTTACATATTGCAAATTGGTTTGATAAGGATCATAGAACATTAAATTAAATTTCTGTTGTAAGGATGAAATAGATGTGGTTTCAATAAAATAGTCTAATGCTGAAACAGTCGAATATGGTACGTCAATATTGAATGCAATATTATTACCTTACTCATGTTTGTATTTTTTCTGTTATTAACGGGAAAAACACTGATCAAAAAATACACGAAACCTTACTGTTGTGGATTTTATAATTAAACAATATTTAAAAATTATAATTAAACGGTAGCAATCAAATTAAGTAGCACCATGAGTAGCATCAATGGACTCCTGGGGCTTCGTAGGTCGCAGTTTAAGAAATAATGTACAGCATCGTTTCTTATAATCTACGGCTTCCTCGCCAAACATGCTTTAGCGCTCATCGCTAAACGGCATTGACGGCCATCGTTCA
The DNA here is from genome assembly GCF_026930045.1 of Uloborus diversus. Classification (NCBI taxonomy): domain Eukaryota; kingdom Metazoa; phylum Arthropoda; class Arachnida; order Araneae; family Uloboridae; genus Uloborus; species Uloborus diversus. The sequence continues at coordinate 52,713,872 of NC_072731.1, forward strand.
GGATACATTTTGTGTTGATTGCATTTAAAATAGCTCCTGGTGGTTATATGTTGATAACCGTTTTCATTTGCTTTGAACCATGGTTCGCAAATTTAACAATTAAAGTTAATCTTTAGGAGAGCATATATAAATCCTGTATCCGATGAGCGATGAGAATCGCCAATTTTAGTCTTCATTTGATAAATTTAGTCATTGTTTAAACCGTATTTCTTAACTTCTGGTGGAATCCTTGAAATCAGTTTCTCATATGCATGCCACTGTGACTTGATAACTTTAAGAATCTTCTACATTTAATCATACCAGAGTAAATGTTTACCACATCCTTCTCTGTGTGATCGGGGCTATTGATTGCATCAATGAGGGCGGAAAGTGTTTCACCAATGTTCTATCTGTCATTTGAGTCTGAAGCTCCCTGGTCTGAAGCAAACGAGTGTGACGCTCTTTGACATGACAAGTGACTGCATTTTGTACCTCATCGTTCTTTATTGATTCTAAATAATTTTTCAATCCACCAAATATTCCAAGAGATAGTGCCCAAGTTGCAGTTGTTGTTTTATTTTGTCCGTGTTTTGCTAACAATAACTGAAGGCCCACGACTAAAGCGTTTTATCTCATACGTTTTAAGCCATTTTCACTCCTTGCAGTTTATTGTCAAGCTAAATCAAAACTTTTATGCTTCCTATGTATTACTGTTAATGTTAATCTTAAGTAAAACATTCTATTTTCATGCCGATTACAGTTTAAAAAATGATTAATACCTGAAAATACAACCTTACATTTATTTTTCGGCTAACATCTTAAACTTTATCATTTTTATAAAAACGTTCAAGGTTTAGCATCTGGCACTCAAAGGATAAAGAATATTGTTCAAAACAAAATACCTCCGTCGAAAAAATGCACCGTTCACGCCAAAACCACGTGACCTCCTGTGACGTATCGCGCAGTGGCGAAAGCTGCTGGTGTCGTAGCCACAACGTGTGAAATTTAAAGTTTCTTAGATTTCTCCGAGACCCCTCAACAGATCCAGACAAAATTAACATGGGACCATCTGGGAAGCATACCCTTCCAAAGAAAAAAAGAATTTTTCAAATTGGACCAGTATTCTTGAAGTAAATACGAAAACACACATAAAAAGCCGCAAGCCGAAATCATAACCTCCTTTTTTGAAGTCGGTTAATAAGAAGAACATGATTTTCAGCGTTTGCGTGTAGTACTTCGAAAATTCTTCTAAAGTTTAGAAAATACCCCCTCAATCTCCAGATTTAAACTGGAGGCTAGATTACGAAAATACGGCTTTGAAACGAAAGTAGAGCTAGAAACAATTAGACTCGATGTGTAATTGAACACTTACTCAGAAATTACGCAAAAAAAAAAAGAAAAAAAAAACAATGAAATATATTCCCAGACGTTTAAAAGGTGTTGTTGATACTGCATGATATTCTACTAATTAATAACTTAATAAAAAGTCAGATTGTTCAATAATATATAGACATTTTTTAAAGTGTACGAAGACTTTTGTGAGATAAAATTTCCGGCTCTTTTTGGTTTTTTATTTTTAAAAGAAATGAGTTTTAATATTTTAAAAAATAATTTTATGTAGTTTTGTTGAAAATTGATTATAGACCTTATAATTTAATACCTGTTCCGAAATATTAATTTTAACCAATGGATAGAGGCCTATTTCATTGAAAGTCGTAGGTGTACGAACACTTTTGGGAGCCACTGTAAATTTTAGGCCAAGTGTGTGATACCTAAATGTTTTTTAATTTGAAAAGTTGTTTTTGTGGTGAATGTGGGGTGAAGGGGGGAAACGTTTTATAAACAGAAATTTCGAGTTTCTAAAAAAAAAAGTTTTTTTTCTTTTTCTTTTTTTTATTTGGCCTAGTATTACAAGTGTTGGATCACACTTTCAGACGGAACTCGACGCTGGTTTTCGTTGTTCAAATGTTGTGAAACTTTTTTTTACAATTGTTTTGACGTAAAAGAAAAAATATAAGAGGGTGTGGGACTTGAAAGACACCCTGATGCACACACACACACACCGTAAGAGGATTGAAAGAAAAAAGGTTTAGAATCATAAGCTAGCTCATCTGAACATGGAATACTACTAAGAATTATCTATTATTTCTTTTTTTCTTCCAAAAATGTCCGTTATCATACTTTTATATAACACTGTAATGCTCGTATTAATATCCTCTTTTATAATATTTACAGTAGCTTTCTTTATTTGGTGAATACTGTAAAAGCATTTATCCTCGCGAGCCTTTAATTTTCGCGTGCCCGTCGTAACCACGAAAATTTAAGCCTTGCGAAATACATCTGTTTTTCAACTTCCGTATGTTCATATAAAATTCACGAAATTTTCAACTCGAATCCAAATCACCGATATCTTCATTTTCTCGAAAAATGAGTGCTTTTACAGTATTGGAACAATAATCTCTTAGAAATTTAAAACGTTCATCCACGGGACATCTTCGGCAGCCGGAAAAAACAAAGGAGTAAATAAATCAGCAGTTATCACTAATTCATATACTTTACTTTTTAATTCAAGCTCTATACAGTATAAATATTGACGACACATGAAAATTACGATGGCGAACAAACTAATGGCGTCAAACAGATAGAACTTATGGCGTCAAAATGATATGCCTGAGCCATGAGCTCGTATTTTCATGAGTCTTGTTTCTCTTTGCTTCCGCTGATGTACTAGTGTAAAATTTGCACCAGTCAAATTCGGTTGAACCTATATTTAATTAATTAACCCTTAATTTAAAAGTAGCTTCCAGAAATCGCTACTAATTTCTATTTTTATATCGAACTACTCACTACACTACTTTTTAAAAAGTAGTGCTCTACAATTCACTTCAAACTACAGAAAAAAATAGCTACTACAGTAGCGTCGCTTTATAGCGCGCTACTTCCAACTACTGCAGTCAAGTTACATGAAAGAAGTAAAAAACAGACTTACTTTTGTGAGGCTCTGAGAAGTTGAGCTCCGACTCTGACAACGTTTACCTCTGTTTCGGAAAATAGTTAGGGGTAATTGGCGCTAAGTTGAGTTGAGAAACTTTCTTAGTAGTTTTTCAAAAATATTCCAAATAAAATCTGAGCCAATTACACGTCACTTTTTCTATAAACTCCCCTAAAACAGGTAAACATAGTCAAGGTCACAGCTCAACCAACCAGAGCTGCACTATATCTGACAATCGATGAGATGAAAAGGCAAACTTCCAGTTCACAAGCGTAAATGGACGCATCTATTAGCTAGCAGTGATGCCAGTTTGCATAGTGCTCAAATATCCTGGTCAGTTTACGCAAAGAAACTAGGGCTGCGTTCGAAAATAATCCACCGGTTATACCGCGTGGTTAGTCATGGGGGGCATCGTAGTTACGGTTACGACGGAACTAATATTTTTCTGGTGAACCCTGTAGAAAGCTGTGTTTCCAACGCTCGTGGTTACAGCCAGGGCCTGATTTAAATGTAAGCCCCGCTTAGGGACCCCTAAAAATTACAAACGTTCTTTTATTTTTCATTGGGGTGTCGGGTTCTTTTTTTTTATTGAAGTTCAAAAATGCAGTTCTAATATTTGGAAATGTTAGATAAAAGTGCGGGGGGGGGGGGGGGGGGGGAGAGTTTCGAACCCTTCTTCGGAAATCTTTCGAAACTTAAGTCTTCGAGATATTGTTTCAGGCTGTCTTTGATTAGTCTATCTTGGGCGCTTTGAGTACCCTTTTGTGAAATGTTTTTTAAATTAAGATACTAAAAGCATACTTTTTTCCTACCTTTGATGACGTTCGAAAAAAGGGCTAGCTTCAGAGGCTATCCCCGGCATAGGCGGATTTAGGACTGAGTTCCTGGGGGGGGGGGGGGGGGGGCAGGATATTTTTTTAGCAACATTTTTTATTGCCCCCCCCCACTCATTGTTTTGTCTTTTTCCTGTGATGCATAAGTCCATGCTTTACTTTTTTGCGTGTCGTTTTCATTAATGTGTGTTTTCATGCTGTCCTTTTTGATTGACCTTAAGAGAGGGAACCGGTATCAAGAGAGTGACGCAGGGCTCCCTTTTAAGTCGGAAATAGAATATCTCCAATTTTAGGGGGCCGGGGGTTTCTCCACCGCAGGAAATTTCGTAAAATGGATATTAAATTCTGCATTTTGAAGCCTTTTAGAGGTTAATTGGATAGACATAGAAATTGATAACTAGATTATACAGTTGTACAGTTTAGTTCAAACTGTAAGAAACAGCCATTTTAAGTTTGAAAGAAAAAATAAACTATAGATTTCTCATTATAACAACCTTTTTTTAATTATAAGTAGAGTGCAGAAAACGAAAAGGAATAGAGGTAGTAGTGTATCATTTTTTTTTCCTAGCCAAAAAGATTAACAATCTGCAGTAGAAGTAATTGGAGATCATTTTGCTTAGGATTTTCAAAGTCTTATCTAATTATTTTCAAGGACTCTAGAATAAATAAAATAAATAAAATTATTTAATGCACTTCATTTGTACTTTCCAGTCTCTGATATTTTAGTACTTGATTGTAAATTTTTACAGTCCTGTTCTAACTTTGAGAAATAGCTATTTTAAATTTAAAAGAGAAAAGTAACCATAGATTTTTCATGACAGCAACTTTTCTTCAGTTGCAAGTGAGGCAGAAAACGAAAAGAAATAGAAGTAGTGTATTGTGTATTTTTTTCCGTGCTAAACAGATAGACAATATGCAGAAGACGTAAGATAAAAGCAATCGATACTAAAGAATTTCCAAATGACTGCATTCGGAATTGAATAACTGGCAAGATATGAAACATATGAGTCACAAAAATGTATTTCAATTAATGTTACAAACGTGAGAACCATGATTTTTACATTTTTAATACAGGATGTGGCAAGGAGCTGAATTTGACATATTTTGACAATCCTCCCTCTCTACCACTTGTTAGACATTTTAAAACTTAAGGTCTGTAGTCACACGTTTTTGAAATATTCAAAGTTTTCAAGCACTTAAAAATGAAATTAGTTTTTTCAAGCAATTTCTATTTTTTAAGGAACGAATCATGAATTTTTTTTGGGAGTTAGGGACCCACTTCAAAGCAGGGGCCCTAAGCAATAGCTTGTTTATCTTATAGGCAAATTTGGCCCTGTTTGTAATTCACTCTTACCTGCAAATTTTTGCTTGATTTTTTGTAATTTTTACGAAAATTCGTCAGTTTTTACGGTTAAAGGATTTTTACGATTTTACCAATCTTTGTTAGGTTTTTATAGACTTTTATAAAATTTCAGTAAAATTTTCCAAAACTTTTGATGACTCAATTATTTAGATTTCAATAATCGCAAGGACTGACTCACTTAGACTTAGATGATTATGACTAACCTTACTTTTTGAACAGTATTTTTAAAGTAAGTAAAATTGTACTCTCCCTCCAAGTAAAAAGATTTATTTAATCAGAATACTCAGATAACTGAAATTTATTCAGTTTGCGATACTGTTTATACTCTCTCTCTCTTAAAAAATAGAGAGAGAAGGAAAAAAACTATGCTTTTTAGAATTTCTTAAAGGGCCAATTAATCTACTAAGAACATAAATATTATGCACAAATATACTTAAAATGTGGACACAAATCATAACGAGTAGATCGTTCTGTTAGCGAGAATGGGGGCGAGGGGAGTCCCCCCCCCCTTTGCTTTAGGTTCTAATTTGTCAAAATAATCGTCAATTATTATAAGTGTTGCAGCTTAATGTAAAGCTCGTTTAGCCTATATTTTCATTCATATACTTGCCCAAATGGTTTTCAGTCCAAAATAGTGAATTTAGACACGTTTTTAGCACCCCAGTGACAGCTGTTTTATTTGTATTTAATATTCATTTTTTTTTATTTTCTTTTTTCCTATCAGAAAACGACATTCGCTTTTCTCTTCATTTTCATTAAACTATTCAAAAAAGAAAGTCATGATTTTTTGTTTTAAGGTTTCGGAAGATATATTGTTACTATATAAAATCTTCCTAAAACTGGGGGGCAATGCCCCCTATGCCCCCCCCCTTATAAATCCACCCATACCCTTCTAAAATATTAAAAAAAGAAAATACATATCTTTTTTAATTTTTGGAAAATGTGTTGTTACTACATAAATTCCTCCCAAAACTGGGGGGGGGGGCATTGCCCCCTCTGGTCCCCCCATAAATCCGCCCATGATCCACGGAAATTTTGACATTGAAGTTTCTAAAACGCAATATTTGATTAGATGTTGAATCGCAAAGGGAGTCGATGGATGTTCCTCAAAAAATTTTGATATTAAAGATCAAAACATGTCCTTTTTGGCAATGTTAGGTAATGTTAGAAAGGTGAAAATTTGGGAGCTTTTGCAGGAAATTTTTCGAAATTGCGATTTTATAAACGCGACTTTAGGGAACTATCCAATATTATATCCAAATGTTTCCTAACGGAGAAAAGGAGATCATTCGCCAAAATCAGAATGAAAGGAAACGTTTTTTGAAGAGATGGAGTGGGTGCAAAATGTAAAAACATTCACTTGTAAAAGTGCTCTTTCGTTTACACTTAATTTATTTCTTGATAGCATCAAAAGAACAGCGTAGTTGTCGCGAAACAACTTCTAACTCTCTTCTGCCACGCGGTTATAAAAGATACATGAAACCAATTAACTTAAAACATTTTATTGAAGAAAAATTATGAACTAAATGAACGAACATAAATTAAAATCATAACAGAACTAACATAAGCACTTGCACATGAATTCACTGGGTATATATACACCAAACTGCTTGGCTAATACTGTTGCCATTTTAAAAAACATAAAAGTTTTTCCACATACTCCCCACCTGTACTCTTTAATGAGTACACTAAAACTTAATATAAATTAAACAGATCTATCAATTTAAACTAAATTAGACATTTCAATCATCACTTAAATTAACAATCAACTTACTTCAGTCTGAAATTAAACTAATTTAAACATTCAATAAACAATACATTTCATTTCAAAACAGTCACTTCGAATGGATAGAGTAGTTGAATTGCTCTTCTTAAGCAACCTTTAGACGTGCGGACTATGCATGCACGTACATTGCCATCTCTTCCTATGAGGACTTTATCGATCACACCCATGTCCCACAGTAACTTATTTTTCAAAGGTCCTTCAACAAGCACTACATCTCCAATTTTTAAGTTCTGTTGGGAGTGAGGATCTAAAAAATTATTAGCACTTCTCAATTGCAATAAATACTGTTCCTTCCATTGAGACCAAATTTGCTTGATTAAACGAGTCTGGAACAATTTACGTTTCTGTAAAGTCTTTTAGTTAGAGTTTTTGTCAAATACCTCAAGGAAATAATTTGGAAAGTTAATCTTGTCCTTTCCTGGAAATAAAAAACATGAAGGTGTTAATGCAATAGGTTCATTTAAATCGTTGAATTCATAGGTAATTGGTCTATTATTCAAAATAAACTCAATTTCTGTAAGGATGGTAGCAAGCTCTTCTAATGTCAATAGAGCTCTTCCGAGTATTTTTCTCAGCGGGTCTTTAATACTTTTCATCAATCGTTCCCAGAAACCTCCCCACCATGGAGAACGTTCTGGAATAAATTTCCAAATGATGTTTTCCGACGCTACAAAATTCTGCAGCTCTGGATGCTTTATTATTTTACGATAAGATTTCAGTATTTCACAAGATGAAAGGAAAGTCTTTGCATTATCAGAAAATATTATTTTTGTATTTCCTCTTCTTGCTAGGAAACGTCTCAAAGCGAATATAAAACTTTTTACGGACATATCTTGCACCACTTCAATATGAACCGCTCTAGTTACGGCACATGTAAATAATACAATGTACACTTTCTCACAACTGGTTAATTTAGATTTAACAGTTATTGCACCACTAAAGTCAGTTCCCACATTAGTAAACGGTGGACTTTCAGCAATACGTTCCAAGGGTAATTGACCAGTTAACTGCTTAGCTGGTTTTAACGAATATTTTTTGCAAATTAAACAAGTAGAAATAACTCTTTTCACAGTCTGTCTTCCTTTCGGTATCCAGAATTTCTTACGCACTTGAGCTAAAGTTGATGATACACCCGAATGAAAGACACGAAGATGTTCATGAAAAATCACCAATTCCGCAAATTTCGATTTCGGAAGTAAAACTGGATGTTTTTCATTTTCAGTCAAGGGAGCCTCCTTTAGACGTCCTCTTACCTTAAGAACACCAGTCTCGTCCAGATATGGAGATAAGGAATAAATCTTAGATTTACTAATCTGCTGATTCTTTTGAAGCCTTTGAATTTCCTCGCGGAACACTTCCCACTGCACAGTTTTTATCCACATTGCTTCAGCTTCTTGTAATTCTATAGCACTCAGTGGACCCTTTTCAATTGATAATTTTCTGGACTTCGAAATAAATCTCAACACCCATGCAGTCACTCTCGGTAATTTTTTGAAATTACTTAAGTCGTTAACTTTTAATACAGGACTGTACGATGAAACAACCGTGTTAACACTAACTTTCAAAAGTTCAACTTTCGCCGCGTCATTCGAACAGTATTGTTTCTGCAACGGCCACTCATCACTAGGACTAGCCAACCACTTTGGTCCGCGCCACCACATGCTGTCATTTTTCAACAAACTCAATGATTCACCTCTTGTCAGTTTATCTGCTGGATTCATTAAACCTGGACAAAATTTCCACATACTAGGCGAAGTCAAATCTTGAATAAGACAAATACGATTTGCAACAAATTGTTTCCACTCCCTAAATGAACCTCTAATCCAACACAAACAGATTTCTGAATCCGTCCATAATATTACTCTATCAGACAAATTATTAAATAAACCAGACAAATATTTGCACAATTTTGCAGCCACTAACACTCCTAACAATTCCAGTCTCGGAAGCGTTAACTTTTTCAACGGTGCCACTCTGATCTTTGACATTATAAAGGATGTCGAAACTTCATTCTTCTTATTACTATACCTAAAGTATGCAACCGCACCACAAGCCACTAATGACGCGTCCGAAAATATGTGTATTTCAACAGAATCCCTAAGGTCACTCGCATTTAAAAAGAAGTATCTTTCTACCGTTAATGAATCTAAATCTTTAATCTCCCTATACCACTTCCTCCACTTCAAAGTCAAATTCTCTGGCAATTCATCATCCCAATCTGCACCTATTTTCCAAATATCTTGCATTAAACATCTAATTCTTACAACAAAAGGAGACAAAAAACCCATTGGATCAAATATCATTGCGACTATCTGCAGCACACAACGCTTAGTATTTTTCAACAAAGATAAATTACTCAACAAAGATTTTACATCTAATGACAAACTGTCCTCTTTAGTATTCCAATTCAACCCCAACACCTTTAACTGACAATTTTCCAAGCACTCACTAGTACTCAGACCCTGGTCAACCCATAAAGATTCCAATTCAACTGAATTAGATCTCAGCTTTCTTAAGTTGAAACCCCCATCTTTCAAAACTGATACGGCATCAGACGACAACTGAAATGCTTCTTCCACGCTTTCAGCTCCAAAATACAAATCATCGACGTACAATGAACTTTTCAACATTTCAACAGTTGTACGCCTATTATCTTCATATTTTTTTATGTGAGTTTTAATTGTAGCACTGAGAACAAAATTTGACATTGTACAACCGAATGGTAATCGATTCATTTGCATAATTTTATATCCCTCAGAGTTATTTGAAGCCCAAATAAATTTCAAATAGTTACGATCATTTTTTGCAATACTAATCATAAGGAAAGCCTTTTCAATGTCTGCATTGAATGCAATTTTAAACTTCCTAAAGTTTAACATAATATCAAGAATGTTAGCGTTTAAATTTGGACCACATTCTAACGCATCATTTAACGAAATATTTTGCTTTAATTTTGAACTACAATTAAAAACGAGTCTCACTTTAGTCGTATCCTTATCAATCCTAACAACAGGACGATGTGGCATAAAGTATTCGTTTTCAGTTCTAATACATTCCTGAACTATACCTAGCCGTTCTTGTTCCTCAATAATTTTATTATATTCTTTAGCCAACCATTCATCCTTCCGAAGAATTATTTGCAATTCATCAAATCTTTTCTTTGCATTACAAAAGTTATTCCCTAACTCAATCGGGGAAAATTTCCATAGCAATCGTGTTTCATATCTACCCTGAATGAATTTTAAATTTGATTGAAATCTTTCTATTATACGCTTATCTGTTAAAGTTAATTCTTCCTTATCTGTGATACCTAAAACATCAAGATCCCAAAGAACCTGAACATCCTTTGCAATTACGCAATCCGTAGCCAAAACTCCTACGAAGCTTGAATTGCAATTTTGTTGGACCCCCTGAATAGCTAACCCAAACATCGTTGGTACGCAACTTAATGTTTCATTTATTTTGAACACTTTTGAATCGCAAATTATACCCCAAAACACATCCCCTCCAATTAAAACTTCAATTTCATTTTCACTATTACACATATCTGCAAGGAACAAGCCTTTCTGTTGCAATGCATTTTGAACGTTGACATTAGGTACTGCTAAGGATGCTGAAGTTATTGTTTGCGTTACTAAAACTTCGATTTCAATTGATGATTCAGAATTATTTCTGTTTGATAGTTTAAGTTTTGCAACCTCATAAATTCTTTCCGATGTTTTTACCGAACCGAAAGAATAAACTGAAAGCCTTTCCCTTCTAACTATATTTAATTTTAAACGACTTGCTAAAGATTTTGTGATCCAAGATCTTTCAGAACCGTTATCTAAAAGTACTCTAGCAATTTCTACAGAATTTGAATCTTTACCTGCACTTGCAATCACTGAACATGTAAGCAATAAAATATTTGATTTTAAAGCCGACGAATTGCATTGCGTCACAACAGAGTTATTTTTTTCATTAACTTTGTCATTACTTAAAGGTTTATTCTTAGCATTTTCACATAAAACGTAACTGTGAAATTTACTTTTACAAAATTTGCATTCAACTTTTAACCTGCACATGCGACTATAATGATTTTTCGAGAAACATTTAAAGCAACGGTTTTCATTTTTTAACTTATTTCTACGATCTTCGATAGTTTTATACTCACAAAACTCATGATCTGGACTATTACAAAATACACAATGCTTTTTTGTACTAGCCACATAGTTTGCTGTTGCAGCATAGTTTTTATAACTCTTACTGTTACTTGGCCCATTTTTACAATCATTCTTATCCGAATTTTCTGAACCAGATTTAAACGATTCCGACCTTAATTGCACAAGTAATGCACGTTCACGCGATTGAATTTCACTTTCTAAGAAAGTAAGAACGTCCTGAAATTTATACCCTTCCGAATATTTTCTATTGAATTCCAAAACAAGATCTCTAGGAACACGATCAAGTATGATTGGTGTTAACAAATTACAGTATGAATCGATTTCAATGCCTAAACTTTTCAAATTCCTAATTTGAACTTCCACTTTATCAAAAAAAAATTCGCAACCTATTTAAATCCCTTGAATTATACACAGCAGGAATTTTCAATAAATTATTCATGTGTAACTGAATCAAAGTATGTGTATTACCAAAACGCTTTTTTAGTAATTCAATAGCCGAATCGTAATTTTCTTCTGATAAAGTAAAACCCTTAATGCAATTTGCCGCAGCACCTCCCAAAAATGTCTTTAAATAATTAAACTTGTCAATTTTGCTTAAATTTGTATTTTTATCAATTGCATTATTAAACTGATTCATAAACTCCAAATATCCCACTGGATCCCCATAGTAAGTTTTAATGTTTAATCGAGGCAATTTTACAGTCCTAACATTCTGAACATTTAATTCTGAGGAATTAACTGAACTGGAATTGTTAGTTTTAGTCTCTAAAAGTTCTATTTTATTTTTTATTCGTTGCTTCCAAAGTACTATATTTTCCGAATATTCTTCGGAAGTAGTACAATCCTTTTCAATTTCATTTAGCGGTAAATACGCTTCAATATCCAAATTCACAAATTTCAGACTTTTTTCTTTCTCAAGTAATTGCTCATGAAACTCTTTCAAAATACTCGACTTAGTATCATTATCCTCGCTGCAAGTTTCAATCTTCACCAAAAAGTCGTCTATTTTTTTAATTAGTTTAGTTGTCGTCATTCTCACAATTTCCACCTTTCACGACTTCGCGGCCTGATGCACCAAAAATGATGTCGCGAAACAACTTCTAACTCTCTTCTGCCACGCGGTTATAACAGATACATGAAACCAATTAACTTAAAACATTTTATTGAAGAAAAATTATGAACTAAATGAACGAACATAAATTAAAATCATAACAGAACTAACATAAGCACTTGCACATGAATTCACTGGGTATATATACACCAAACTGCTTGGCTAATACTGTTGCCATTTTAAAAAACATAAAAGTTTTTCCACAGTAGTTTCAGGAGGGCTCTCCGGGACACACCCCGGTCATCTCTGTGACCAGTACGGGCATAGATTTCAGGGAGAGAATTTCTTTTTAACGCAATCCTGTCAAACAGTTACTCCATATGCGGGACCGCCGACAGCCAAAATGAGCCCCTTGTCAGTTTGGTCGCCATGCCCCCTTCTCCTGCAAATTTTTATGCTACTTCGATTCCCAACCGGACACCTAGTTTCCGATAAGACTGACATGGCCTCTTGTCAGTTCTTGTGCACGAAAGAACGACATAGAAATTTGATTTAAGAAAAAAAAAGATTTGTAATGGTGGACGTTTCATATCTACTGCGGCTCAGAAAATTCGAGGATTTAGCACTGTACAGTTTAATTTAACAAAAGTGAGCCAGAATATATTTTATCCTACTGGGCCAAAGTAAGCCAGATTGTTTCATAGTTTGCCCTGAACTATGTAATAATTTCATTCTTTGATCAAATAGAAATTTTAAAAAGAATCTGGAGATTTAGTTAGTAAAACTGAAAGGGCAACTATAACGAAAAGTCAACCATCCATTACCCACGTTCTCAAACTTTTCTTGGTAATTAATCCTCGTATCGTAAGAACCTTCCCCTAGAAAAGTTTTATTTGCGTCCCTGGTAAAAAGGGAGCCAAACATATTTTTTTCTCACGGATCAACTTCATAAATCCTCCCCCACCCCCGTCTTAAAAATATTGTGGAAGGACAGAAAAAAAAAAGGTTATACTCTTCCTTCCGAGTCGTTTACATACTAAACTGGAAAACCAAAACCATAAAAAATTTTAAGCGACTTGCAAAACATTTTTATGTGCAATTTGGGCAGTTTATCTTCATTCTACGGAAACAATTTTTGTAACAAGATAAACAACTTTATCCTGGAAAAACATCCGATGGAACCTCCGTAGAGAGAAATTACCCCCTGTTGCTTATGAAGAATTTATGTACAGGAACAGTTTTGGCTGTGTTCCAACTTCGTTCAAATGAGGATAAAGAACCATTGATGCGGCTGATGCTCCCAAAACCCAAGCTGATAGACGCATTAGACATTTTGTTTCCCAGTCTATTCGTGTTAATGCTGTGTTAGAAATAGGCAGTCCGGTAGTCGCATTTTGCGACCAAATATTTTGATTTGACGCCTAGATTTCCAATCCTAGGTGGCAAATTTGACGCTTTAAGTTTTGGATCAAACTGAAACTTCTCTTTTGTAACTCATTGAGATTAAAACCTGTGATTGACCTGAAAGATAAATCTGTATCGAGATGCTTTTAAACTAAACAATTTTGTCTGTAAAAAATTGAAAAGTTTATAAACATGCTATTGGCAGCAAGGACGGATTCAGGGCCGGATTTAGGGGAGGGCAGGCGGGGCTACTGCCCCAGGGCCTCCACAACAAAGGGGCACCCCACGATAAAATTTTTACGAAATATCCTAACTTTCACGGGTCGAAAATATTGGATATACAGTCGAGTCCTGACTTACGCGAGGGATGCGTTCCAAGACTCCTCGCGTAAGTTGAAATTTCGCGTTGTGGAAAAATATATGCATACAAATTTTTTAAAGCATACCAAATACTTTTAGGCACTTATAAAACCCCCTCAAACTGCTCTAAGGCCTTCCTTAACCGTTACAGTTTCTTCCATAAAGAACTGAACTTTTACTGTGTTTAAAAAATAAAAAAACTGTTATTCAACATGAAATACGTAAGATGCACAAAATGAATAACCAATGGGAATAAAAGGTATAAAATAAAACAACACGGTACGCAATGCATGCAGTAAAATTAAAATGATGCACAAAATAGTACTGTACAGTAGATATAGTAGCAATATTTACGAGTTAAAAAATGAGGATACTAGTGATGATTTATGCTTCAAGATCGGATCGTTATTCTTATCTAATACATTTTTAAATACGCTTCACCTTTTATTTAAAACGTTTCAATTTGTGGCTACATCTCCTCTACCTGATCTTTTTATTAATCCATAATGCAAGAGCGCGCGTAGCTTCCATTTTCATAATTTTTACTTTGCTAGACTGCTCTGCAAGCTTCAATATTGAAACTAAGTTCTAAACTTTTGCGGACATCTTTTTGTTTTGACTTTTAATTTGAAGATTCACTCATACTTCTTGTCGCGCTTCCTTCGACGTTTTGTAATTGTTCAAGCATATAAAGAATCTTAGCCTTTTTAAATTCTTTTATTAGAAACTTTCCTTTTCTTCACATTTTCAAACTTTAGATGAAGGTGACACTAAGGTGCCATTATGGTTATTTGATGCACTAGATTAGTTTGGGTTGGGAACTTTGGCAGTCAGTGATGCTCAAAGAGACGTAATAACATGCACGAAATCAATATTTAGTAGCCAATAACGAAGCTGATACTTCCTTCTAAAAAAATTCATATTGTGGGCGAAAAATTCGCGTTATAGCTAAAATTCGTTACTCGTGAAAAATCCGCGTTATAGCCATTTCGCGTAAGTTGAATCGCGTTGTAGCGGGAGTCGACTGTATACATATATATCAAAATATTCGGATATATATCAGATATTTTCGAAAATATGATGATCTTTTTGAACCCTGCTTAGGGGCCTCCACTCCTTCGTGGCCCCGGGGCCTCCACACTTCCAAATCCGGCCCTGGACGGATTCAGGGGAGGGTCAAAGGGTCAACTGATCCCCCCCCCCGGGTCAAGAATTTTATTATGATTATTATTAAACTTCAATTCTTTTAATCCGAAAAAATAGTACATGGAATCATTAAAGACCTTTTTTGCTTGGTTTTGTAAAATATTTCTTCTCAGCGCCTCATAATTCAATGAATTCACTTGGTTCGTTCACTGAGCTATTCCTATTTTAATATTTTTTGTTCATTAAAAAAAAAACAATCATTTCTAATTAAAGAAACGGTTTTTTTTTACAGGAGCACTCTTATACCTTAAACCACATGTCGTAAGCAGCCTGCGCCATTGAAATTTTTACGACTGGATGTTTTGAGGGATATTTTTTCCGTTTGGGAATCCTCTTGATTTGGGATTGGGGGCTGGGGTATTCGCGATATTTAGGGGAAGTGCTCCCTTGCTCTAAGGGGGCCACCCTTGGTCGCTGGGCCCAACTTCCCAATAGGCAGAGTAAGCACAGAAGCTGCCTAGGACTGCAATATTTTCAGGGGGGGGGGCAAATTTTGCTTTAACCACTCGTTTTTAAAATTATTTTTTTATTCTTGAGAGTATATTAGCAATCTTTCATTTTCCACACAGACAATTTTTTCTTCTATTTTTATAATGATTACTTTCACACATGTTATGAAAATCAAACCATTTTCGATCATGGTAATAGATTGGCGTTTTATAAAACAGTCAGTGAAAGCGATAAGCTGGTGTCGATTTCAGAAAGTGCATTTGCGTTTGGCATAAAGTCACAACAAGATTATGGTTAGATTAAGATTTTTAGTGCTATTCTAAAGTTTAATCCGTACAAGTTTCTTAAGTGGTTGACGTTTATTTTCTTTTTTAGATGATTAATACTTAAAAATTGTTTTCTGTTAATAATAAGTATGGGAGGTAAATGAAACCGAGTGATAAACGAAAAAGGCTGAATGATTTTAAATATAGGAAATATGCTCCAAATTGAAAACTGAAGAACGAAAAAGAGTCTTCAAAAAATTTTTAAACGTGATATTTTTCTTTTCTTTTTTTTTTAAATGGGCAGTTTTCAAAAGACTCTTTGCAATGTAATCCAGTTACAATTTACTAATGAAATGCCATCGAACAGTGAGGAGTGGTAAGAACACAAGTGAGTGAACGTAATAACACAGAGGAAATTATTCAAATCGTTGATTTGTAGATGAAAAAAAAATTAAAAGGATAAAGATGCTGTTATAAATGAAGATGACAACTAATAAAATTATTAATGCACATGACATTAAAGTTCAGTGCTCATCAAAGATTCTGCTATATAGATATTAAATAACTAAGCTAGAGTTTCGATTTCCAAACACGGTTTTGATCAAAAGAGCAGTGATACGTAACTTTAAAATTAAAACGAGCTGATGTGTGCATCACATGACTTCTTTTTACTCCAATTTAATGTCATTTCCCCATTACTGGCAATTTTAATGTGATTCAATAGTTTACACTCTAAATATCACCAACAGTGGCCAAATTGAAACAGATTTTTAAAAAAATCGCCAAATTTGTAGCCAAGTTGGTGACGAAACTTGATGACCGAAAGACTGGCGATATATCGCCAAGATTCCGCCAAATTATAACACCACTTGAGTTTACATCGAAATTAACAATGATTTCCCCCCAAAAAGGGGCAAAAAATCTCTTTAGAAACACCCGCATGCAACCAAAAGGGGAGGTGCACAACTAGACCCCACTTGGAGTCTACGTACCAAATTTCAACTTTTTAGGACTTACCGTTCTTGAGTTATGCGACATACATACGCACATACGCACATCCTCACATGCGCACATACATACATACGTACATACAGACGTCACGAGAAAATTCCTTATAATTAACTCAGGAATTGTCATTATGGATATTCCGCCTGTCTATATGATCTTAGGCACTTATCCACGTGTTGTCGAGTCGAAAAAAAAAAAAAAAAAAAAACTCAATATTCATTCGGAGGTGAGTAAAATGGAAATTAAGGTCGATTTTGAGTGAAATTTTTTTCGGGAATGCAATACTTTCTTTTTTTAAAAGGAAGTAAAAAGTGACCGAATTATTTGGAATGTAATCGGTCCCCCCCCCCTATCTAAAATCAAAATGTCTTTTTGAGCATAAGATGATAAATCATGAAACAACAAAGAACGTAGTTAATTTATTCTGAAAATAAAGATACTGCCTTATGTGAAACATACTGTTACAAATTCTGTAAATAGTAATTATTGTAGTAACGTAACCTGTAAATAGTTTCCAGTAATGAATATACAACCCCTTTACATTCGGCTAAAGTATACGATCCTCCTATTTCTTTTTTGTTCATTGATAAAATTTGATATCGGTCTACTATTTTCGAGAAGCGTTTGGAATCTTGTGGAATATTTGAGAGATTTCTTTCGATGTTTATAAAAGCGTCCCGCGTGATAAAAAGTTAGTTTTGATTGAGAATTCGAACTGAGAGTGTATTAGCTCTGTTTATTGCGAGGCATTTCGCTGTGTTGTTTTTCGTATTTGGAAGTAAATACGTGTGTAACCGTTGAGTTTACGGTGTGGTGTGATATTTGCTTAATTGCTGATGATTAATTTAGCAGTTGTTGACGATCCTTCCTGTACATAGTGTAAATAAATTCTCTGTGTTTTTAATCAAGAACTGTGTCGTCCTTTCAAGAAAGTTGGAAGTCGCGCCGTATCCGTTACAATACTAACATGTTTAGCATTCGAGACAAATCTCGGTTACTGTTTATCTCCCCATTTTCTATCATTATATTTTCCCTTATAGGTCTAACTCATATCTATATCATTTTTCAGTAATTCATCTGCGTTGTCATTATAAGGAAATGTTTTAAAACTTCAAAGAATGAAAGAGAACTTGTTTCATGCAACTATATGACCATGAAAAAATAATAACCATGCTCTATTAATTGATAAAATTGTAAATAAATATACACATTGCAAATATTATTTAAATTGGTCTTATGTGAATCGTTTAATAGCCTACCCAAGTTTTGTACTTGAGCCATGAACCGATGTACAAAATTAAATAATATAAACAGAGGCGCATCGAATTATAATTTTTGGGAGGAAGAAAATTCTACTTTTACCGAAGGATAAAACACGAGATTACGCACGCATATCATACATACGTACATAACATCTAATGAAAAGAAACGTTAGGCATTATTAAAAAACAATTTTTAAAATTAAAAAAAATCTCTATGTTCAATATTACCTCCAAATTTGCCGAATCTTCAGCAAAATTTGTCGAATAAGGATTTTTTTGGGAGATCACTGTAACCTCCCATTGGGGGGGGGGGAAGGGGGGCTGAATGTGAAACGTTATCATTTCTTCATAAGCTTGACAGTCTAAATTTCAGGAACACTTTTTTCCGTGTTTTTGAGTCAAGGATTTTTTTTTCTTTTACGGGGGAGGAGACGGCAGATTTCAAACCTGCCTAGGAACGGCATGGAGCTAAATTCGGCCCTGCAGACTGGTGGTAAGTCTGTGTTTAAGTGTGTTGTGTGTGCTTTCTCCAACTATTTTATAGCTGTAATCTCATATATTCAAAGCTTACGGTAATGTGACCAACCTGTCTGCCTATATAGAAATATGTTTGATGAAAATTTGAGGGAATATGATCCATTGAAAGGCAGGGGTACTGTGCGAAATTTGTTTTAATAGTCGATAAATAATAATTTCTGTTATTTATTTATTCTCTCCCCAAACATAACCCACTATAATGTGTCACCCAGCTGTATATAAATTAGTTCTAGATTTTTACAGGGTGAGGCGAAAAAACCCGGACAAGCAATTTTCCATATAACTTGATCTTTACTCTTTACTAGTAATAAAACTGAAAGTCTCTCCGGAGGATGTCTGGATCTCTGTGACACGCATAGCGCCCAGACCGTTCGGCCGATTTTCATGACATTTGGCACAAAGTTAGTTTGTAGCATGGGGGTGTGCACCTCGAAGCGATTTTTCGAAAATTCGATGTGGCTCTTTTTTATTCCAATTTTAAGAACAAAACTATCATAAGATAGACGAGTAAATTACGAAATTATCATAACGTGGAACCGTAACATGGGCACAAGTCAATTGGCGAGATACGAAATTATCATAACGTGGAACCGTAACATGGGTACAAGCTAACTGGCGAGAAAATTCACCTTACATTATTTGTTAATATACAGGCGAACCAAAAGACCTTTTAATTTTTCAATTACGGGCAAAGTCGTGCGGGTACCGCTAGTTAAAAATAAATAAATTATCAAAACGCAAAAAGTTAACAATATGAGTAGACTTTTAGCAATCAGTAAATTTAATTAGTTTCAAACTGACAGCCTTTTGCAGTGCTATAGAGGTGCAACTGCTAATTGAAATTTTCAGCCAAGGGCCGAAGGCCTTTTTACCTTTAATCAATCCTATTCCGTTTAATGCAATTGGTTTAAAGAATCCAAACTTTTGTGTAGTTTAGGGTAGACCTTTGACTCTAGAATAGGCCATACAGTGTAATAAGTGAGATTGAGGTCTAGCGAGTAGAACATCCACTCAACAGATATTATGTCAATCGCACAAAATTGCACCTACATCCAAAAACAATGATGCTCACATAAAATTATAACGGGGTAAAAGATGTGTTGTACTTGTGGGCATGTCCTAAAAACTTTATTAGTGAAACGACTTCCTAAATGGCGGTGTCAATATTCTTTTGATATTACAAAGATACATATACAACTTTCATTAGACACTATAAAAAAATACCCCTTTATAACCAAAGTAATAATATAATGCCTTAATTTAGCCAACTAATGTCGCTGCGTATTAGTATTCGAATCCCTTTTCCTAAGAAACTGAGTGTACTAAACAATTAAGAAGATAATCATCCTCGCTGTTCTTCTTGACACATACAGTGCTCCCGGAATTACAGAGGAGATTAGTTCTTGCACTGACAAATTATCTGTCACCATTTATCAGGAATTCTCGGGATGGATCAAACCACTCTTGTAAGTGGTAGTAATTAATTGTCAGTGGGGCCGAGTGAAAGAAAACTTGCAAATACAGTAATAAACATGGCATTGAACATTACGGCAAAATAAAGAACATTTGAACTTTGGGTGTTAATGTAAATTATCAATTTCTCGTGCGAAGAACTCGCTTATTATCCTCATTTGACCAAAGTTGATTTTGCTCTGACTTTTCAGGTTCTCATAGTTACAGATTACGACGGTTGTTTTTAATATTTATTTAAAGAGCGAAACTTTCGTCGCCATAGTTGCAAATCGGCTAGGTTTGATTTTGTTCCTATTTTTTCCAGGACTTAACTCAAACAGACTACACATTAGAAAAAGGGTTTTTATGTAAAATTACGTTTTTAAGGAAAAAACATCTTTTTAGATGATCTTAAACAGCAAAACATCATTTAAATACAAAATTTCCAAATTACTAATCCCTATCATTTGAGATTGATAAGAAATAAAAATACTTTTAGCTATACGCTGTAAATTATCTTTATGAAAATTGTAGGGGAGAGTGTTGTACCTTAGGACACACTTCAAATTTTAATTTTCAACGTCAATTTTTGGAATCAAATTTAAAATCTAAAATTCACATTAAAATACCCCAACATATTTCTATGCAATATATTTTAAAAAATTCAGACAGTTTGAAAATAAAATATTGCCATCCATTCTGGGGCGTGCACAGGGCGGGGGGAGGGAAGGGACACCTGTTGACCCGGGCCCGAGCCTGAAGGGGGCCCAATATTTTTAAAACTAGGCGTGAAATATAGAGGTAAACATTATAGAGGGTGTCCGGAAAAGTCATTTGTGACGGGTCCCGAAATTTCTGTGCACATCCCTGCAGTCATTTCAAGTAAGAGTTCCAATCTGTCCCAAGGCACAACATCCTATTGTACCTTGGGACATATCCTGTTGTACTATGGGAAAGTCTTCATGATTCAGGAAACAGCCAAATACTTGAACCAATTTTGCGCTAAAAAACAATAAATATTTTTTTTCACGGTAACGAATTAAAACATGAATAATGAAATATTACCTAAAATTTAATGTGTTTAAAAGACTACATAAAATTAGAACATTGTTCCATGTTCCTAAACATATCTTAATTATTAAAAGAAACATGCATATGTTTATGTTGTACCTTGAAACGTGTCCTAAGGCACAAATGTTTGGCTGTCTCAAGGTACAATCACTACATGGTTTGAGAAAAACCAAAATGGTGGTCAATCTATCATTATTTTCTCATAAACGAAATATTTAATGTACTTCTCTTTTATCTATATATATAAAAATGGACTTTGGTAAATTTGTTCCCTAAGATCTCAGAAACTACTCGGCAGATTTGGCTGAAACTTTCAGCGTTTGTTCAGTTTGGTACTGGGAAGGTTTATAGACCAGTTCGAAAAAAAATCCGATTGATAGTTCCCTTTTTATTCCAATTTTTGTCCCAATTTTCGCATAAATGTCCCAATATGGGAGTGGAAAAAAACGTGCACATACTAACATCATATGTCCATCGAAAGCGCCAATTTTTCTGCTGAAGATAGCATCTGTTCGAAGTTTCTAAGTTGTATAAAAAACGAGTTATGAGCTTTTTTGTTCCCTGTTCGAAGGCTTTCGTCAACCCAAGTCATTATTTAGTGTGTCATCTCAACTCCCAAGAACTATTGTATTGTTGAATATTTTTGCGTTTCGTCTGACTTTTTGAGGCTTTTTTCAAGTCAAATCTTAAAATAACGTTTTCCCACAAGATTTTGGCTAAAAATAAATGGATTTGGCTGATCATTTTACTTTTAAACGGAACTTATGTAATTAATGGTTTATTATTATTATTTATGCTGATTGGACACTTGCTCGTCAGAATTTTTTCAGGAAGATTTCAGTAGCTGATGCATTTGGCAGTTTTTTCCACTGTCGCTGTTTTTGAGCCCAAAGACTACGTAATAATGTTTCTCAGCTTTCACCATATAAACAAAATATCGTCAATCAAAGATACTGAAAAAAAAAAAAATAAATAATACTGTGTAAAATAATTCAACAACTAAATTAGGCAAATCCATAAACCGCACAAAAACTTCCATTAATTTTTCTTTTTGCACGATTTCAAACAATCGCCAAATTTTACTACTTATTTTGGAAACATTTCGGATGAAACCGTTTGGCACCATTTTTTTTTTTTTTTTTTTTTTGACCAAAAGTATCTCAGCATCTGGCAACAATATTTCTATAATAAAAATTAGTAAGGAGGGGGAGTACTATCGAAAGTGTCCCAAAATGATTCTCGCAAATTTGGTAAGATGTTAAACCGCACCAAGTGTTCACAAAAATTGAAATTTCCCAAAATAACTAAAGCAAGTATAAGGGGAACACGGGCTGCTACATTTTTTAAAACAGTTCGTACATCAATAGCTATACTGAGAAGGTTTTAGATAAAAAAAAAAAAAGTACTAACAGATAAATCTTTTTAAACATGAAAAGTTTATTTTCATATTTCGGAAATTCTTCAAATTTGTATATGCTTAAATGTCGTGCTTTCGTTTCTAATTGAATACTATTTTGTTCTTTATACTTATTGCTATTTTAGTTTAATGAGTAAGGAAGAAGCTCGATTTTTAATCACGTCAAAAAGGTTTGTTTTAAATGCTTTCGCTTAAAACAGAAAACAAGGGCAAGTAACGATTGTTTCTCATAATTGTTACTGACCCAGGCAACGCCGGGTATTTTTGCTAGTAACTAAATAAAATTCAGTGGATTAGTTTTACAAATACACAAAGACAGAAAATGGAATTAAAAAGAAGAAAATATTTATTTTGGAGACATGAAATTTTTTTTTCTCTCACAAAATCGTCAATTTTACTCATTTGATAAGCTGATTGTTACTATGGCACCATTTAGTGGTGACGGTTGCAGTAACGTAACTAGGGGCTGACAGGAGTTGCTCTCGCCTGGGGCGCAGCAGCCAAGGGGGCGACATTTCGACTGATTTATATAAGAAAAAATTGAGAGTTTTTTTTTTTAATTATAGAATTTGAAAAATGCTTTAAATTTTTTTTTTTTAAACTCGCAAGAAAATGAGCTAGAGGGGGTACATAAATAGATATATATATAAACACAAATAAAGGGTGTCCCAAAATTAACGCAAGATTTGAATTTGCCGCCATTTTTGCAATAAATGGTTAGCAACCCTGAAAAAAGAACAATTTGACAGCTGAGAGTTTAGGGTAATCAAAAATGGAGCGTTATATGATACAATAACGCGCTTTCATTATTGAACAATTGTTTCAAAAATAATGAAAGTTGAGGCTGGTCAAGCAGTTACTGTTATTGGCGCTCGGTATCGCAACACGGTAATGCACGGGTGGTTGTGGGCTTGAAGACATAGACATTTGAATTCAAATAACCCCATAAGAAGAAATTTAAAAATGTTAAATCACACGATCTAGGGTGCCAATTCTGATGACCGAAATGAGAGAGTACGCGACTAGGAAATGCCTTACGCAGTAATTGAAATGTTTCACTCTCTCTAGCTGTATGGTACAATAACACCCCATGTTTACTAACCCTAAACTCTCAACTGTCAAATTGTTCTTTTTTCATGGCTGCCAACAATTTAATGGAAAAAATGGTATCAAATTCAAATCTTGCGTTAATTTTGGGACACCCTTTATAACATCTACTGAGAAGGAACATTGGGCATCATTGAAAATAATTCTAAAAAAGAAAATAAAAAAAAAATTACAATGCTGCCTCCTATTTGTCGAATCAATTAAGCAAAATGTTTAAAAAAAAATTTAAAAAATAATAAAAATGGGAGGTCACAATAATCTCCGATGACTTCCCATGTGGGCGTCCCTGGGAGGAGGGGCGCAATTTCTTTAGTTCGCCAGGGGAGCTAGACACTATAGTTACGCTACTGGACGGTTGCTATTAGAGATTACAAAAGCATGGCTGCTAAAATTAGATGCTTAGAAATTAGCAGTGTCTCAAGGTACAAAACTCCCTTATTGGTGGATATCGGCCATAAAATCTTTATCTTAATCTTTATCAGCGCATCCTAATCACAATTCCTTTTTATGGATATGCTTGTATTACCTATTCTAGAAAATCACCTATCATTATATGACGGGTACAAATTTCTTGGCAATTTCCATTCTATTTATAGAAACATAAAACCCACAGTAGGTCTTATCGCAATTAGTGATTTCGAAAAACATAATTTAAACTCAAGAAGTGAAAATTCATAGTAATGCTGAAGGGTGACGTACCTCTAGGGTGGGGGGGGGGGGGGGTAATACCAAAACGAATTTAAAAGTATATGAAAAACTTAGTTGATTTTTTGGTGTAATCCAAACTCTCCAATTTCCCTAAGGCAGTGGCGTATGTACGTTTTTATTTTGGAGGGGGCCCATATAACTAAGATTAGCCCCCCTATTGTTTTTTGTAAAAAAAAAAAAAAAAAAAGGGAGGGAGTGGGAGCAATAGTGCCTTGATGTTCTCATTTTTTTAGGTGGGGCGAGAACTTTATATAAGGTTTGTCATCGACTGGCGCAACCAAATAATAGTTTTAGGAGGACACTCTCGAGAAATAATCGCTTCTGGTGGGAGCGGGTGTCAGGGGGTTCTCCCCCGGATTTTTTTTGAAATTCTAGTCCTGAGAACGCAGTTTTAGACAGTCTCTGGTGATGCTAAGGGGAGGAAAAATTCGGGGGCTTCTGTGGAAGTTTTTAGAAATTGAAATCTTAAAAACGCCATTATAGGCTGAATTTGCTGACGTTAGTGTAATGAAAATAGGACTTTTTAAAGTTGCCTTCTATTGATTTAAAAGAAAAAAAAATAGAGCGAAATCCCTCACTCTTCCGCCCAATTTTTCGAAATTGAAGTTCTAAAAACGCAGTTTCAGACTAATTTCAATGATGTTACGGGCAGGACGGTTCTGGGACAGTCTCCAAAAACTATTTTGAAATTAAAGTCCTAAAAAACGAAGTTTTAACAGATGTTCAGTAATATTAGGTGGAGGGATTTAAACACTCTCCATCTTGAATTTTCCAAAATTGTAGTTTTTTTTCCTTGTCAGATTACAGATGGGAGTAGTCGGATCCTCGTCCGAAATTTTTTCGTAATTGAAGTCTTAAAAGCGCGTCTGTGGACCATATTTGGTAACGTTAGGGGGTTCGGCCATTTTTCAAAATTGAAGCTCCATAAAGGATATCTTTAACATTTTCGATGCTTTCAGAAGGCAAGGCGTTTGATAGTTGTCCCCTGGAAATTTTTCGACATTGTAACCCTGAAAACGAGGTTGGAGATCCTCTTAAATGGTTTTAGTGGTCGGAGGGGACTTCGAAGTGTAGCATTTTGAAGACTTTCTTGTCTTTGACCGACTAGGAAAAAAAGAACATAATTGGGGGGGGGGGGGAGGGCTGAAAAGAATAGAAAGTGTTGGACGTGATCAATAGTCATCAGTAACTTTTGAAAACATTTTTTTAAGGTTCTTTTCAAAGGCAATTCAGATTTTAACCCAACATTTGGCAATCTTTGGAAGTAAGGAGTTCGAGAATCCTTCTCTGAAAGATACAACGCAATTTCAGGTCATCTTTATAGACGTTTAGTGGTAAGGAGCGGTTTTAGGGATCTTCCTCTGAAACTTTTCAAAATTGAAATCTTTAATAAGGCACAATTGCAGACTATTTTTCATAGTAATCTCAGTGAAAGGATGTTGGATCGGGGATCCTCTTCCAGAAATGTTTTGAAAAACGCCTAAATAAATGCGTTTTTAAGACATCAATTTCCATTATTTCTCTAACAGAACAACTAAACTTATTTTAAATTTCTTTTAGGAAACGAGAGTTAAGGAGAGAATCATTTTGAAATAAAAATGGGGCGGATGAAAGAGAGAAATTTAAATTGCTAAGCAATTAGTTTCATCTGTTAATTTTCTTTTAATTTAAAGATTTCTTTTTGAAAGAATTGAGATTTTGCTTTTCGTTTTGTTGAAATAACTTCGCTTTCCGAAGACCCGTTCTTTTCCGGAGAACGGGGTACGGATCCTCCAACCCCTTCTGCACCATATCCTGGTGCCATCTAAAGCAGGGTTCCCTAACTTTAGCGATTGACGGCAGAATTATAATTTTCTCACGGCATCCTAGTCTAGTTTTATATACATACGTAAAGTAAACTTTAAATTAACTCTCGTCCCCTGCAAGAAATTTAAAATAAGTTTTAGTTGTTTTGGTTGGAGTAATATTGGAAAATTGATGTCCTAAAAACGCATTTAAATAGGCGTTTTTCGGACAGCAATTTCAAAACAATGCCGGAGGAGAGTCCTAGAACCACAATTCTTAATACCAAAAAGTCTGAAATTGTGCCTTTAAGATATTAATTTTGAAAAATTTCGGAAGGAGATCCTTAACCTCTCTTTACCTCTAAACGATTCCATTCTCTAAAGGTAACCCGAAATTGCGTTTTACTTTTCAGGGGAAGTCTTGAACTCATCCTTTCCAAAGATTGTTTAACGTTGGGACAAAATCTGAATTTCTTTTGAAAAGAATCTTAATATTTTCTAATAGCATCGAAAATCGCTCAAGATTGCTTTTCTGAAGCTTCAATTTTAAAATGCCCGAACCCCTAACGCTACCAAATATGGTCGACAATCTCGCTTTTATGACCTCCAATTTCAATGTTTAAATCCCCCCACCTAATACCACTGAATATCTTTTTAAAGCGTTTTTTAGGACTTCAATTTCGAAATAGTTTTGGGAGAAAGCCTCAGAACCGATCGGCCCTTAACATCATCGAATTTAGTCTGAAATCATCGAAGTTAGTCTGCGTTTTTAGAACTTTAATTTTGAAAAATTGGGTGAAGGGATGATTGATTTAGTGTTTTTTTTTTTTCCAAATCAATCGGGGACAACTCAAAAAGCCCATGTCTTTCATAACCCTAACGCCAACAAATATAGCCGAAAACTGCGTTTTTAAAGCTTCAATTTCAAAAAATTTCCAGAGACGTCCCACAGAATTTTTCCTCCCTGTAGCATCAGCAGAAACCGCCTAGCAGGTGTTCTTAAACCTAATATTTAAAAAAATGTCGGGGGGGGGGGAAACACACGGGACATCGAAATTAGACAAAAAAAAAAAAAAACCAATTTGAGATAAAATACGTCATAATAGTTTCCAAATCTATATACATAAAAATGGATGTATGTTTGTGGGTATGTGTGTATATTCCTTATACAAATCCAGTTTTTGTCGGATTTCTTCCAAATTTGGCACAAAGGTAAATTGTTGCTCAGGAATTCATACAAGTGGGTTTTTGGAATTTTAAAAAGACCCAAAGAGGTCTAATTTTATATTTTGAGTCATAAAATTGCTCTTTTCTGCACGAACGAATTTTTGTGTAGTTATGAATTTAGTCTAAATGAAAAGCCCGTAAAAAACTGCCCTAGATAGAGTTTCTTCAAAGATTAACTTTAATTGTTAAATTTGCGAACCATGGTTCAGAGCAAATGAAAATGGTTATCAACATATAACCACCAGGAGCTATTTTAAATGCAATCAACACAAAATGTATCCTGAACGATGGCCGTCAATGCCGTTTAGCGATGAGCGCTAAAGCATGTTTGGCGAGGAAGCCGTAGATTATAAGAAATGATGCTGTACATTATTTCTTAAACTGCGACCTACGAAGCCCCAGGAGTCCATTGATGCTACTCATGGTGCTACTTAATTTGATTGCTACCGTTTAATTATAATTTTTAAATATTGTTTAATTATAAAATCCACAACAGTAAGGTTTCGTGTATTTTTTGATCAGTGTTTTTCCCGTTAATAGCAGAGAAAATACAAACATGAGTAAGGTAATCATATTGCATTCAATATTGACGTACCATCTTCGACTGTTTCAGCATTAGACTACTTTCATTGAAACCACATCTATTTCATCCTTACAATAGAAATTTAATTTAATGTTCTATGATCCTTATCAAACCAATTTGCAATATGTAAATTTTCTTTATACTATCCCTTGATTTACGTCGAATCTTTAAGTAATTCGGTTCAACTATAACCGATAACCAAATTCAGTTTAATAGAAGTCGCTCCAGGCTGTCAAAGAGCAGGGGTAAAGGTATTAATAAAGCAAATAAATTGCAAAATAATTATAGTAATGTACAATAGAGCATTCGGAATTTATCTTTCAAAGGGGAGGGGTGTGGTCAAGGCTTTCCTTACATGTATCTATATATATATAATATAATCTATATGTATAAAAATGGATGTATGTTTGTGGGTGTGTGGGTATGTGTGTATGTTCCTTATACAAATCCACAGTTTTAGTCGGATTTCTTCCAAATTTGGCACAGAGGTAAATTATTGCTCAAGAATTCATATAGGCTGGTTTTTGGAATTTAAAAAAGATTCAAAGAGGTTAAAGTTTATATTTTTAATCATAAAAGGGCTGTTTTCGACATAACGAATTTTCATATAGTTATGAGTTTGGTCTGAATGAAAAGCCTGTAAAAAATGCCCTAAATGAAGTCTCTTTAAAGATAAACTGTAATCGTTAAATTTGTGAACCTTGGTTCGAAGCAAATGAAAATTATTAGCAACTTATAACCACCAGGGGATATTTTAAATACAATCAACACTAAAGATATTCTCAACGTTGGCCGTTAATGCCGATTTGCTACGAGCGTCGAGCATGTTTGGCAAGAAAACCGAACGATAGCGAAATGCTATCGTTCAGCGTTTTTTGATTAGCATTCTGCAAAGCAGGAATGCATTGCGGTCTCCGACGGTTCTGCTTGCTTTGGTATTTCCGAAGCAGAATGATAAAACGAAATTATAGATCGGTATTTTCCACATGAACAGCCCAGAAAATACTAAAATTAGTTGGGTATCAATAATTCTTTCATTATCCGTATACAAGCTTTAACAATTAAATGTTGTATGGTCCTTAAAACCAACATGCATATGTTCTTGATACTGTTCAATGTTTTACGTCGAATCTTTACCGAATTCAGTTCAACTAAGTTAAACCACTCCAGGCTATCATCATCAAAGAACAGGGGTAAAAAATACTGATATAGCAAATAAATTGCAAAATATTCATTTTTGTGCATACTAACGTAGCTGGAATTTGTCTTTGAAAGGGGGGGGGGGTCATGACGTATCTTTAATGCACATAAACTACCATACTAGGATTCCCATTGTGTGCTAAAATTAAAGGTTGTGCACCTTTTTTATCCGCAAAACTGCACGGAAATATAATTTGGCGGAATGTTACAGTTTGGGAGGGTTGGAGTTTAAAGTTTGGAAAAAATGCATATGAATATTAATTTAAATTTAAACTTTTAAACTGCAAAAAATTGCTACGATTTTTATATAAACAAATTTTTTCATTTGAAATTTTATATTACCTTAACGCTCGAGTAAAAATGCACCTGATGAAGCATCTTCGCCGACTAGCAATACTTTTAAATCTGTTAGAGGGAATGATGCAACTTTTGACACAGAAATTATTATTCAAAACGGCATGAAGAAATATTGCGCCACAATATGAAGTTTTTTCTTCATCGTGAAATAAGTTGAACAAAACTACATTTCCAATTACAAAGCTCAGTGCGATAACTGCTATTGTAAACAATCGAAAATTATTGGAAGTTTATAGCTACCACTAAGCATTTCAACCGTCATTGAAGAAGTGCTGTGAGATATATACGGAAAATTATCACTGTAAATAGCTTAAACTCTCTTTAACAGTATAGGGATGAGGTGAAACACTTTGTATCTCACATGTAACCACAATGGACCTTTCTTAAACTTCAAGAGATTGCAATCTTCAGTAAGATTTCCGTTTTCTATCACGAGCAACAAGTCATAAGAGCAGTCAAGTGCTGTAAATGCATTTGAGATGTAACTATTTTCGATATAGATAGCTTTATATTACTTGCTCAGTTGGTTTCACTCAAAAATGTAATTCTTCTTGCTGCTGGGAGGGGGACTAAGAACAATATTTAGGAGAAAGTTTTGGGTTAAATTCATGGATCAGAAAAATTTGAATCATTTAAGTTTAAAATTTTTAAACTACGTTTTAAAACGTGAAATACATTTCGTTTGCTTTTAAGCTATGGATAAGGGGAACAAAATATGCAACAAGATTCTGTGAAATATAAACAAAAGATTTGTCTATTATACCGTTGTAGGTAGAAATAAGACGTTTATTTTTAAATTCATGGCCTGCAAATAGTTTAAAAACAAAATCTAACACGGATAGTGACCAAAATGCACACGCCCTACTTTTTTCTCTATAGCGCCGTTTAATTGACGGTTTTTAAATAGTTCGTTCAATAAGTTCACGTCCACCTACTTCCATTTTTATTGTTTTACATAACTTGAAATAACTGTAATGTAGTCAGTAGACCCATTCCCACCACTCACGACGACTGTGTCTCAATAAGTTAAAATTTTGGTGTTCTCTAAGGAATAATTTGTCTAAAGCAGCAAACTTAAATACGTGCTCTCTCTACCTGCATCAGTGTGAGATATCATGTATAACATTTACGGCAAGCATTAGGTTTTAAAAATTTGAACTAGAACTTAAATCTTGACAAATTTCAAATCGTTACAAGACATTAATTTTACTCTCTAACTATCATTTTTACGTACGAAAATAGAAATTTGACGTCAATATAAGAAAATAAAATGTAGCCGACGTGCGTCTTTTTAGGAAAGTTACACTTATCCAATTTTACTCTGTAAAGTTTTTTTTATAGTAAGCAAACTTTTTCTGCGAAATGTGCTTGCCTGAAAACATACAAAATAACGTATCACTTGATACCTTCATTCGAAAAACACCGCCGGAAAATCCGTAAAACGAAGTGTTATCGTCTATTAACAATACTGAATGAATTCTTTATTTTCCGTATGGTGGACTATCTGTTTAGCTTTTGGACATTGTGGATGATTTTAAATTAATCTGAAAATATTGTAACTGTGTCCAAGAAGACTATTTTGTATATATTTTTGCCTGATAATAGGGATTGCCTTTTTTTTTTTTTTTTTGTAAGCTCACGACTCTTTTTAAGGAAACATTCAATGATTTATTTCCGAATAAAATGTACGTGAAAAGTACTGTTGCATTTTTTTAAGTCTTGGGGAAAGAAAAACCTACAAAGGCGGCACAACGCTTTTATTTCGAAGGAAAAGGTTGTCCCACAAGATGTGCAAAAGACAATCATTTGTCTTTGCATTAGGACAATTTATGTACCGCCCTTCTGATTCATCCTCAGATAACGTACCAGTGGACACTACAGATCCTAGAAACGTGCCTCATTCTTTTTCGCTTTAAGTTGATGCTACTTCTTCGGCAAATGCTTGATTTTCTGTACTATGGAAAGTCTTTTGAAGATTTGAGCCTAGAGAGTGGTGCGAATGCAATTTTTTACTCTCATTTAGATAGAATTCATTCATTTGATTATCCAAAAGATGTGTTGCATTGAAAAGCACCCGGGCAACGCCGGGTAATAAGCTAGTCTTTATATAAGAACTTGGGCAATGTATCAGGAAACTGCATTGATCACATTCAGTTTATGCTCACAGGGTTGGAGTATCATTAGCAATAAAGAGGTCGTAAAGAAACAAGAAAAAATCGTTCACCCAAAACCTTTTAGCAGCACATGCTTAACTAGCTGTGATACAGTATCATTTTTTTTTTCTTCTATTGCAAAGTTAACCGTCTTTGTCCTGAAAAAGCAAAGTTTCTATGAGGACGTAATTCATCTAGATGTTGCAATGGCAGCAATAGATTTTGTGATACATTCAGCATCAAAATTTATCTCCAGTTTATACGCGGCCACTAGCAGGATAAGGTGCCTCTAGAAAACTTGAAGCCAATTACGTTTCTAAGGGTGATGATCGGGAAGAAGCATTTTTGTCCAAAACTTAGCAGCTTAATACTGAAGCTGGTTTTTTTCCTTATGGCCTACTTGCATGTAAATAAACATTTTTTTTGGAAATCACCTGGTTCACTTTTCCCACTGGCTCTCAACCCTATTCATTACGGCTAAGAAAAAATGAAAGTGTATTACAGACGATGTCGCTGAGTATTTGGGGGTTTCACCTGGAAATGTTGCGAAATTAAATATCTGGAAATGAAATTTCAGATGTTCCATTAGTCTCATGTTAGTGAAAAATTGACAGAAAAATTATCTGGAATGGTTTGTTTCTTCTCTTTGTGTTATGTATGATTTTCGACATCCTATTAACTACTAACTACAAATATGTATACACTCTAATGGCAGGGGTCCGTTCAAAGTATTGGTCAGTGAAAGGGGTGAGCTGACTATAAAGTTTCGGAAGCCCTACTATAGAGCAAATAATGAGAAAAACTCGTTGTTACTAATTTTCATAGCGGTTTATTGCTATTTCAAACTAAAAATATAATGAATGATTATATGGTAAAACGATCAAAGATAAATTCGTTCGTATAAAAATAAAGTTAAAGAGTAGCTTAATGTGGGAAACATTGCTACATTTACTTACAATATTAATGATTTTTAAGCACTTTTTTATACTTGGCCTGATTGTCACGGTGAAATCTGAGGCCTGGTTTTGCTTATATCTCTGCAACTAATCTCTTAGAGACTTAGTCCAGTAAAATTAGCCAAATAAAGGGCCGTACTTAAAAATTAAAACCCAAGATTTTTCTTCACAAAAAGCTTTGTTACGTCTTCCTCAACGACATCTCAAAAGTCCCCGACTTTTTGCTGTAAGTTTCACCCTTTTTCGGGGGGGGGGGGATTTCAACTTTACTATCTAGGAAAGTGAGGTATCATTTCTAACGTATTTTTCACGCCGAGTCGAATAACATAAGAATTAAGTTTTTAAAACACGTATTTTTCAGTAATAAATGATTTTATACATGAAATGCCAAAATACTTGACTGTTCAGATATTTTTCCAGCATCATTAAAAGCAGAGCAATTATTTTTTCTCCAATGTCATTTAAGAAAAGAAAGTTACTGAACTGTCTATTTACTCACCCAAGTCAAATCATAGGTTTTCTTCTCTTAGTATTATGTATGTGTCAAAAGAGGGGGGTGGAGGAGGGCCGAGAGAAGCCCAAATAAAAGTTGTGGGTGAAGATCTGAAGAATGAAACCTCTGCGTTAGGGAGGATTGAATTTTGTGCATGTGTAATGTTTCAGTGAAAGTGTAAAAGAAAGGGATCTCGATTGCTTGACCTTGAGGAATAGGAGGGTGTTACCAGTCTGCACCCCAGTCGTTATCATCAACTCTATTCGACGTCCCTTTTTTTTCTTCTGTCGGTTGCTTTGTTTTCACGCATTAAACATTTCTTTTTCGTCGGAAATGGATGTTTCTTGTGTAATTTGTGAAAAACCTTTGGTAAATTCAAAAACAGTGATTGTTATACGTGGGTTAGACAGTATTATAGCAACTAGTAAAGCGAGAAATGATGGAAAAGTTTCATTGTTTGAGCACACAGCTTCGATTAAACTTCACGAGAACTGTTGGAAGGATTACATTCGTAGTACAAATATTGCTACATCTAAAAAAAAAAAAAAAAAAAAAAAAATACACGTGATGTGTCGGAGGATTCTTGGTCAGTTTCTTCTATAAAAACAAGAAAGCTATCAGAACAGTTTGATTTTAAAAACTGTTGTTTCTTATGTAGTGACGTAGCTGTACTTGAAAAAGAAAAGAAGAGCTAAAAATTTAGAAAGCAAATAAAATTAGCTGCAGTTATGAACATTATCCAAACAAGAAATGATGAATTGGCCAAATCTGTTAAGAAACGCAGTATTAATGCAACTGATTTGATTGCAATTGACTCCAGATATCATAGTACTTGTTTCACTAAATTTGCAAGCATTAGGAAAATTTCAATTTTGAAAAATGAACGGGGGAATACACCCCAACCTTTTCTTCTCCTAGCATTACCAAAGTTCGTCTAAAATGCAATTTTAAGGCTGAAAAATAGAAAATTTCCGGATTGAACCCCCCCCCCCCCCCAACTGAGTGAATACTTATATTTAGCAATGACTAATGACTTCCTCTTAAACCATAAACTGAATCCTCCTTATCTTCTCTCTCTCTGTGTACTATATACACACATATATCTATATTAAAAAAACTAAAGAGCCACCAATTTCATAATCTTTTTTTTCTTTTTTTTATTTCGCGACGTCCGCAGCCATAGCTCCCTGCTTCCCGTCTTTTCCTACAATGGTCATTAGGATAAGAAGTGGCAGCGATCCCCCATGTGGTGTTAAAAGGAAATGAATTATGGAAAGTCTAAAGACAGCTTTTTCTCCTTTCCGATATTTTCTATTGCAAGCAAAAAAGTCTCATTTCTCAACTGACAAAAATTAATACTATAAAATTTTCCGTAAGAAAAAAGACGATAGTCGACCGGCGCCTTTTGGATTGGCGCACCAAGCATTTGCCCAAATGCCCGGTCCGACTGTACCGACCCTGTGTCATTAAAGTTTCAAAATGTAGAAGAAAAATTTTCGAACTGTAAGTTGCATTTCTAATTTCGGCAACAAAAACTAATCAGTAAATATCACATTACTATTATTATTATTATTAATTTTTTTTTTGCTTATTGTAATATTTGAGACTAAATCGCTTAAAGCTGCTATTGCATAAAACCTTAATTTTCTCCAATCCTGTTTTATTTTGAGCTGTGTCCCTTTCCTTTGCCGGGGTGCGTTATGTCTGAAGAATGCTTCTGAAGAATAGCGTTGAAACTACAAGTATATTTAAAGTTTTAGCATGTGTCTTCTGAAAAAATTCAAATGAAGATGTTACTCGGTTTTGAAGTTTCGGAATCAATACTAAGCCTTATGTATAGGGGACAGCATTTCGGAGATTTTCTCAAAATTGTAAAGGAAGTTCCTCCCTTTTCATGTTTTTTCGTGAAATATTTTTTTTCTCCATTGGTTTTCAACTATTTCGCTTTTTTTTAACGGTATTTTTAAAAGACACGTCTCAGGATGTTGGATTTTGAAAAAAAGAGGAAAAGAAAAGTAATTGTTACAGCTTCCAAATAGATTTGGGTGTTTTAATTTTTTAAGGCCTTAGCACGTTTACATTGAAGTTATGATTGCGACTGCGTTAAAATAGTTTGAGGCGAAACAAATCGTTGTTTATTTCTACTGTTTAAGAACATGATTAGATAGGATAAAGTGATTTTCGGTTGAAATAAAAAGAAATCCCTTTTGAAAATTCGGGATTCGGGATAAAAATGGCCTCGTGGGAGATAAAACTTGATTATCGAACTGTGCGGCTTAACTGAACGCTTACCATTGTGCATAAACCACAGTAGCCCAGTCAAAATTTGCCTTCCATATTTGTATTGTGTGTGTTGGGGGGCAGTTGTATACTAACACAATAGGATTGGCATTATTTGGTAAACC
The DNA here is from genome assembly GCF_026930045.1 of Uloborus diversus. Lineage (NCBI taxonomy): Eukaryota > Metazoa > Arthropoda > Arachnida > Araneae > Uloboridae > Uloborus > Uloborus diversus. The sequence continues at coordinate 52,749,445 of NC_072731.1, forward strand.
CAAGGGCTCTGGGTGAGGCTTGCCTTTCCCACACATTCACTGCGCTACTGGCTAAACAGACTGAGAGGACGACGTTATAAAGCATAAACATTGTAAAGTAAATCGTAAAAATGTGTGTCGGAATTGTAAGTATCCTTTTTTAGCCTACTTTACTAGTAAAAGTCAAAGAAAAAAAAAACATGAAAGAAGGCTTAATGCATCTTAAAAATATCGCTAAAATTAAAAAAAAGGTCAATAAATAAATAAATAAATGATTAAATAAATATTGAAAAATTAAAAAATTGGCAAGTAGGGTATTGAAGTGTGGAAAATATCTGTCTGTCCCCCTCCGCATAAACCGCTAATAACTTTTGAGTGAACAACCCGATTCGAGCAAACTTTTTTTTGTTCAAATGATCTCGGCGAGGATACCTCATGCCCGTATTTTACTCTTTGATTTGAGCATTTTTTCGTTTAATTTTTGAATGGTTCAAAAAAACTTAACATTAGTGCCTACGGGGAAACTTAAGACAAATATAATTTCCGCAGTTAGAGGCAAATTTGCTTCAAGCAAACTTTGTTGGAAAAAGCTCTTGATGAAGAACATGTGTAGAAAATATCTTTTTGATTTGAGCAATTTTCTATTGCATTTTGAATAGTTCAAACCACCTTAATATTAGTACATACGTGAAAACTAAAAGTCAATACAGATCCCTATCTTAAAGGCAGATTTGCTTCAAAAAAAAAAACTTCGTTGGAAATAGCTCTTGATGACCAACTCCCGACTCCCACTCTAAGAATTTTAGGGTCATCGACTCCGACTCCTTTATCCCAAAAGAAGTCCGACTCCGATTGCACATACATTGACGAAGAATCGGACTTCTATGGAAAATGACCGACTCCGAGTCTTTGAATTTGAAACCTTCGACTCCTGACTCTGGCTTTTTTACCCCAAAATCAGGTAGACTGTTCATTTTTTCATGCTAATCTGAAATAACACCATCGGAAAGAAAATTTATTTTTATAGGAAAAAATATGTTCTTTCTAATGGTACAAACGAAAAGAAGATGCAAGGTGACTAACTTGAGCTACAGTGCATTGAAAATTGCAGCACTTTTTCTTCATGTGAACGATTTTGAAAGCCACTTTTGATGGCAATATCTTTTAGAAAATCAATATTTACGCTCTGCAACTTTTGCCCATCAAAACCATGTTTTTTGAAAATTGAATTGGAAAGTACGAGCTTTTGAATTATTTTTGTTTTTAATTTATGACATTCTAAAATTTAGGAAAAATTTTCTCCATTGCGTTTTTGCAAGACTTGGCATGCGTGCTACACAAAGTTAATGAACTCCAACTCACAAAAATACTAGAACGTGTTGACAACCAAAAGGACTTAAGTTCCTAAAATTTCAGACTGCCAGTGTGATAAAATTTTCTACAACCTGACCTTAAATGTATCAAATCGTTACGATAGACAGAATTTCAAGCTCATTTTTTTTCCTTATTCAAAAGAACACCATCGAAGAAAAAAACCCTTTTTTTGATAGGAAAAAATGTGTTCTTTCTAATGGTATAAACGGAAAGAAGATGCGAGGTGACAAACTTGAGCTACAGCGCTTTGAAAATAGGCTGTTTTGCACTTGTGCGGTTTTGATAGCCACTTTGGATGACAATTATCTTTTCGAAAATAGATATTTAAGCTGTGCAACTGTAACCCATTAAAAACAAGCGTTTTCACAATTTAATCACGAAGTACGAACCTTTGAATTATTTTTGTTCAGATTTTATGACAACTTAAAATCCAGGAAAAAGTTTCCCCACCGCGCTTTTCCCCGAGTTTGCACATGTGCTATAAAAAATATAATGAGCTCAAATTCACAAAAATAAATGAGTGTATTAACAGCTAATTGTACTTTAAGCTCCTAAAATTTCAGGGTTCCAGGATGATAAATTTTTCTGCAAACTTTGGCTAAAGATGGCAATTTGTCACAAAAAGCTCATCCGCCATTTTGGGTCATTTTTTGGTAGATTCTAGATCCTCAAGATTTGGATCTCGGAAGCTGAAGATTTGCATATGTTAGTTTCAAAGGCATCTTTACACCTATATAAAATTTCATCCAAATCGGAGATGGTTAAGTAGGGATCACTTGGTCACTTGACATGGAATGACTCCTAAATCAAAACACTTTTAAATTAAATTGTAAGTATACCTTACTTTGGATATTATGTAACATTTTGAGGCATGAAATTGTATTGAAAAATATGCTGAAGAATGAAGTCGAAATTACGTTGAATTAGTTATGATTCTCACATTCAAAGAAAAGAGCATACATGAGTTCCTCAAGGGAAAAAAAAAAACTAATTAAAATATGCTTATAACTGAAGTATTATTAGTACTTGCAAACCAATCGAAGCAACACAAAGAGAAATCAAGCTGATTTTCTTTTTATCTATTTTATTTATTTTTATTATTATTATTATTTTTTCTTTTTTTTTTGCGTTCGTCTTCACAAAATCAAAAACTCTTATTTATTTTAGATATTATTAGAATTGAATAATTTTTATTTTATGGAACCCTTAAGTGATGAAAAGCAAAGCTATTGTTGTGTGTGTGTGTGTGTGTGTGTGTTTGTTTCTTAGTGTTTTTGCATTTACAAGATCACAAAAAAATTTGATTAAAACACATTTCAAAGAGAAGAAATTGCGTTTTATTATAATAATTAAATGGATACTGAGTAACATTTTTTTTAATCCTTTCGTGTATAAGGAAAAAAATAATGAAACAGATGTAACAAATGAAAAAAAAAAGTAAATTTTAAATGCTAATCTCGCGAGGGCTTGGCAATACTAAAAATAGTCATTCAAATGTGGACTGAATAAATTATTTTTTGATAGCTGAACCCTAAAAAGGATAATGTAAAAAATAAACAGGAAAACAAAACAGCGATGAAACCGTTAAACTTAGCTCCGCCTTTTTCTTGCTTTCTAGAAAAACAAAATCAGTAAATTTTCTGTTCTCTCTCGCTAATTTTATTTCGTTTATTTTTTTCCATTTGTGATTTTTTTCCTTTATAACCTTGAGAATAAGTTAAAAAGATATGTTGTTCTTTTCGGGTTATTTCTATACTTTGTCTTAGAAGAAACTTTCGTTTTCTTTCTTTGTTCTCTTTCCGCCTTGAAAAAGCATGAGGGTGAGAAGGAATATCTTGATGAAGGTTTACAGTTCGTTAGTCTTAGTGTCAAAATAAATTATAGTGAGCTTACCGACTTACCGATTTTATCTTTACTACTCGGTCGTAAATAACGGGTGAAATGAAAGTCATTTTGCTGGGGGTGATTATAAACGTAAAGGAATAGCCGTGTTAATGTTTTCTTATATAAATGCTTTTTTTGCTTACTTTGTCCTGGTGTCAGTTTGGTCAGAGGATCTCAAACAATAAGACACTGCAATAAGAAGTCAATACTTTTCATAGACATACCTTATTTGCTTTGTTCCACCGATTTTTGGAGCGTTCAGACGTTGATCTTGCTTGGGGGGGGGGGGGGGGGGGGAGAGACAGTTTATCATTTGCACTTACTTTCGGAAAAATTACCGACGAAGCTTTTACAAATTTATTCATTTTAATGCGTTCTGTTTAAACAAACGAATGATTTAGAATAACAAGAATGGGGTCGTTTACGAAAATTAAAAAGTACTTTTTTCAGAAAGAACATGCTTAAAAATAACAATAACACAGGATTTGGCATTTTTTTTTAAATGGCAAGGTTTAGTATTTTGTAACAATTATTTTAATCGTTGGGCAGATTTGATTTCATTTTTTCGCTTCTGCACATGACATCACAAATGATGAAATGCCACTCACTGATGCCATTAGCGCAGAGTGCAATATTTAATTCTCTTCTAAGTAATCATAACCTGGAAAAACGGTAGAGAGCAAGCGTAAACATTCAGTACGCCAGTGGGAGTGCGCATCAAATTCATCACTTGTGACGTCAAAAAGACTGTGTGCAGGCATGAGTGAGTGGGTTATGTGTGTGTAAGTATAGGTGTGTGTGTGTATGTGTAGGTGTGTGTATGTGTTTGTGTGTGAATGTGTTTGTGTATGCGTGTAGGTGTATGTGTGTGTGCGTGTGTGCAGTTGTGTATGTGTGTGTGCGTGTGTGTGTAGTTGTGTATGTATGCGTGTAAGTGTAGGATATTGACAAAACCTGGAGACGGTTTTCGCTATAGGAGCATCATCGTGAGGAGCCAGTCGACGGTGATGCTGCAGAGGGTGCTGGCGGCAGAATAAAATGATGGGACACCAAAACAGTCAAATGAAAGCAATAAGCAATTGTGATTGCCCCCCCCCCCCAAAAAAAAAAACTTATTAAAAATTTAATGCTAGGAAAATAAAAGTATTTTCTGGTTCCATGTTATGATGAAGTCACGATTTGTTTATTGTTTTCACTTGATCGTCGAATGACGTCCGTCCTTTGATTTTATATTTCTTACAACGCAGGCATCCATGTGCCTCGGATTCGAATTATTTATAAACGACCTTCTTGAATTCATACAATCCTTTCACGCAAAAGCAGTATCCAGCACATGAAATCCAACATTCATGCTTTGATATCTTGAATTCAAATTGTAGTTGTGATAAAAGCCATTAGTAGAAGCAAGAAACTCAACGAGAAGGATCCTATCGCATCTCGTGATTATGAAAAACATGATTTGAATCCAAGATCTCAAAATTCAAACTAATTATGTTGTTCATTATAATTTTTATTTCTCATTCTATAAATTTCAGTGACTAAACATAGTACTTTTGACTGAAGGAAATATCCCCATTGCTTTGATTAATTTTCTCACGATAAAAAGTGTAGAAAGAATGTTGTGAAATATAAGCGTCGTTTTATTTATAGCAACAGTTACACTTTATTTAAAATAGTTTCATTCTGTTTCTGAACAAGGAAAATGAATGTGTAGTACAAGTAAATTATGTTACAAAAGACTGTCTTTGCTTCCTTTCCGAGAATAAGTAGCTATTTTATCAGGCTGAGAGGAAAACCAGCTTTAATGCTACTCCTTTGGGTATTATTGCCTAAGGCGACAGCCATTTATAGCTATTAGACGGTCAGTTTTTCTGCAAAAAGTGCGGTAAAGCTCGGAATCCGATAAATGGTTACCGTAAAAGATTATTTGCATTTTTTTTGAAGGTGATTAAATTCGAAGTAATTTTTGCAGTTCAGAGGGTTAAAAAATAAGTTACTATTTTTGAGCAATTACGATTGCTTATTGTTTTCATTTGACCGTCCTTGGCGTTTGGTTCCTTTTTTCAACGAAACCGTCCTCTGCAAGCGCGGCTCCTCCGGTCCTGAACACTTGGAATCCGCTTTTCCTGGTCGGTGGTGTCCATGTCCTACACACGCACGCTCATACACATATACACACGCTGACACACATACACACACACACACACGCGCGCCTTTACACACATATACACTCACACACACGCGCCGTTACACACATACACACTCACACACACGCGCCTTTACACACATACACACTCCCCCACACATGCGCCTTTACACACATACACTCCCTGTTGAATCTCCCTTTTAGTTTCTTTTGGCGAGAAAATATCTCGCCTAAGTTTTACAGCAAACCTAAGTTTAAGTTTAAATTGAAAGATTGCTTTAGGTTGTGTGGAATTTGATTGATGTGGATTTTGAAGGGAGCCGCTGGCCCTTGTAATACCAGCATGAACCATTCCTATGGCTTAATTTTATTTTGTTAATAAAAGTTAGTTTTGTTTTAGTTGATGGTTGTAATGTGGTTACTTGTGTAACATTTTGACCAAATGAACAGAATTACGAAGAATTTTTAAACCTGCAAAAAGTGGAACTGCTGAGTTCTTTCATCTGGCGTCCGCGACAGGATTTGATATTGTGATCATCTGAATCTGAAAAATCTTGAAATTTACACAGGTAAGCTCAGTTTATTATTATACCTGTTGTAAATATTGCATTGAATGAAAATGACAAGTACATTAGAAATCCTAAAGAAGAAACGCGGAGGTTTAAGAACACAGACTTCAAAACTGTGTAATAAAATAGATACAGCACTAGAAAGTGAGGAAATCGCAGCAGAGCAGAAAATTGATCTTTTAAGTATTTATAAAGACCAGTTAAATGAAAAGTATGACTGCTTGAAAAAATTAAATTCGGATATCCAAGATCTGACTGCCGAGTCAGAATTTGAAAATGAAATAGAAACTTCTGAACATTATAGCGAAAGAATAATAGAATTTCGGTACAAGATTACTAAGTTTTTAAAAGAACGTGCTGCTGAAAGTCAAAAGGAATTGTTTGAGTCATCAATCTCGAAAGATGAAAGTAATTCTCAATCCTTCAAAATTGAGCGTTGTATGAAACTTCCTAAACTTACCATACTTAAGTTTTATGGGGACAGCAGTTGCTGGTTGGAATTTTGGGGCCAATTTTCTAATGCCATTGATAAAAACAAAAGTTTATCTCCTATCGACAAATTTTCATATTTGAAATCTCTACTTGGTGGCCAGACGTGGCTCCAAGGGAGGGGCAGGGGGGGCAATTGCCCCCTCGTCGGAAGCGTCTTGCCCCCCCGTCGGGGAAAATTTAGTATTTCGTCGGGGAATCTGTTTGCTTTGGCGTTTATCGTAAATGATAAAATTTTCTCATATATGAACTAGAAAAAAAAAATTAGTAGAAAAAAGTAGAAGTATCTTATATATATATATATATATATAAAAGGAAACAAAAAACAATCCCCTTTGAGGCAAGTTTAGCCCGAGCCCGAGTCCATATAACGTCGTCCAGATGGTGACAAAATATAGCTATTACTTCGGGGGAAATGGTGTGTTTTGATCCTTGAAATTTCTGTTTGTCGATGCAGGGTGTCGATGAGCTGGTTTTGACCTCAGGGTGTCCACTTAGACTTAAAGAGTACCATCCCCGTCTCTGCAGAATGCAGTGGTGATTACCGGTCAGACCTAAGGCGTCGTCATCGGGTTACAAGAGAAATACGTACTGAATGACAATAGCCAGGACGAGACGAGAGGGGATGGGGTGGGAGGGTTGTCATCGGGGGAGAAAAAACATGCTTCGGAGATTTTTGCTTTCCTATTACATTCTAAACAGCTCTTCATCAGCACGTCAAGTGTGCAGACGCAGACCGCACTTATTGATGCGTTTTAAAGTACTTTATTTTCACTCAGAAGTTACAAGTAAGTTATTACTATAGTTATTTACAACTTTTCTGATTATTGTTGATTGTTCTGCAACAAAACATATCGATGAGTAAACGATTTTTTTACCTCATACAAGGAAGTGTACTAAAATAGATTTAATGTTTTAATTTTTTAGTGCAATGATGTCTTGTCTTCAAATGCTAAATGCAGGAAAAAAATTCTTTGGACTAATATAATAAAAGCAAATAGATGTTTAACATTTTAAATACATTTTTCTCAAAAACTTATATTGATCTTGTTTGTAGGCTGCATAATAGTTTTGTTGGGAATGAAGAATGATTTACTAAACATTCAGGCTTGGCACAACTAAACAATCATTAGATTATTAAACGTCGGTTTGATAATGCATCGGGTTTGGGTTCTTTTTGAGAAAAATGTTTGGGGGAGGGGGAGGGGCGAACCTTTTGGAAAAGGCAAAATTAAATAAATAAATAAATCATGTGTTAAAAGCAATTGAAAACATACATTTTGCTTCCTTTTTTTTTTTTTTCAGATGTTATCATGTAGTCGAAACTCATGTTTCTAACTTAAAGTAAAAGCTGCGCTTAGCCCAGACCGCTGTAATCATTTGATCGGACCAAGTCCAATTCAAAAGTCAACATTGCTCCTTCGAGATCGATCAAACCAACTTACAGACTGATACCAGACTCAATCTTGTTTAATTTTTTTTTTTTTTTTTGCAAGCTATATTCTTTTTTTTTAATATGCTTTTTTTTCAAGTACTAAAATAGTGTAAAAAAGCAGTGCTGCGCAGTCGGAGTCGGACAGATTTTGGAGACAAGGAGTCTGAGTCGGCATTTGTAGGTTAAAAATTCCAAGAGTCGGAGTCATTTTCCCTCAATGCCTGTAACACTGCCAGTGATTGCGGGGTCGGAGTGAGAGTTGGAGTCGAACTGATTTTAAGGTAAAGGAGTCGGAGTTGAATTGTTTGTCGGTGAGTTAGAGGGGTGATTAAAAACTAATTGTATCGAAAGCCAATGTGAGCACGAAGCAATGCGGTGTCTTTTCGTTTCCCGCGCTGTTTCTCTCTGTCGACTGCTGTCATTGGTTTTTCGAATCAAAAACAATTTTTATTGTGTATTATCTTAATTTTTGAAAGAGTTTATAACTTAAAAAAAGTTTTGTTTGCCTATTTCTGTCCTGATATTTTTGTAGTTGCAACTACATCTTATAAAATTCTGCATTTTGAAGCCTTATATCTATTTTTCAAAATTTCCTCCGGGGAAGAAATCCCCGGGCCCCCTACAATTGGGAATATTTTGTACTCCACTTAAAGGGGAGTCATGTGTGACTTTCTTGATAACATTCCTCTTAAGGTCAATCCAACACAGGACATCAGGGAAAACACATTAAAACACGATCATCAAAAATTAAAGTATTGCTGTATGTATCAGATGAAAGAGACCGACATAGTCAAGGAGAAAAAAAAAAATTATAAAAAAAAAGTGCCTCTCTTACACCACCGAGAGAAACGTTGTTAAAACTGCAAAAGGGGCCCCACACCTAAAATGGCTTAGGACCCCGTTAAATCTAAATCCGGCCCTGAGTTGGAGTCGGCCATTTTCCCTCCGGCTCCGTAGATCTGCAAAAATGATCTATGTAGATAAATTTTGGGGTAAGACTTTGAATTTACATTTTCCCCCTTTAGTCTGGAAAGAATTAAAACTTGAAATTTGAAATTATGACCTATTTCAACTGGCATGTTCAATAAAAAGTTTGAAACTAATGGTTATGCATTTTCGAATTATGAATGCTTCAAAAAATTTGAAAAAAGTTAGGTATATAGTTAATTTTTTAAAAAAAAGAGAAAAACCTTACACAAAAGAAACTGGTGCAATTAATGTTAATCACTTTGATACTTAATAAGTTTGTTTTCTCTCTGTCGACTGCTGTCATTGGTTTTTCGAATCAAAAACAATTTTTATTGTGTATTATCTTAATTTTTGAAAGAGTTTATAACTTAAAAAATTTTTTGAGTTCGGTAGTTCAGCATAGTGCCGACGTAATATCGTCGGCACTATGCTGAACTACCGAATGTGAAAATTGGCTCTTTTCAGGAGAGCCGAAACAATATTTTTGTCCACCAGACGCTTTAGTTATTTTCAATTTTTTGATTTTTATAAATAACATTAAGTGTAAATCTTATTGTTTGAAGTACAGTAAACTCTCGATTATCCACGAGTGGATTATCTGCGAAAGTCTCGGAAAAAGAAAAAAAAATAGTTGAAAAATTTTGTTCTTCAAAAACGCGGATCTGAAATCAATTCGTTCCAGATTTTTTTTCCCTTTCCCACGACAAGTGCTCCTTCTCAAAAAACGTGAAAGTCGGTATGCATTGTCATCAACTTCTCTTTGACACGTGCCTCAAGAGAAAGCGTTCAGCTGATTTCGGTAAAACACATGTGTTTACTGAAGACCCCTAGTTTAAAAGAGCGTAAGACATTATCTTTATCATCTGTTCCGATTGAGAAAGGTTCGGAAAACGCCTACAGGTCTTCTGGGAATTCTCTGATGGGGTCTTTTTTGTTGTGGTCACACACTGTTTTCACTTCTGGGCTGTTGAATGTTTTAGGTTGACGGAAAGTTCCTGATTTAAATTTTAGTTTATTTTAGTTCTGTAGAACTTGAAATACACATATTTTTTAATGCCGCATCTCTTTTAAACGTTTCACGTTTTATTTACAATACAATCATTCTCAATTAAAAGATAATTTCTGTCTTCTTTACCTTCGGTTTTAAACCTTTTTGGGATTGTCCACGATTTTCGTTATCCGCGGTACCTGAGCCACTCAATTCCGCGGATAATCGGGAGTGTACAGTAGTAATAGCCCTTTTTGAGTACTACGGCAAACCATTGAATTTAAAAAACGAGATTCGCGATTTTTCACCTTCGTTTGTTACCGAGTTTACCATAGTGCCGATCATATTATCAAGTTTCGTTTTTTTTTTTTTGGATTACACAAAACACACACATTACTTTCGTTTAGTACATTCAAAAACTTAGAACCAACGGGTGAGGAGTTGAAGTCGGACTGATTTTGAGGTAAAGAAGTCGGAGTCAGGAGTCGAAGGTTTAAAAATTCAGCAGTCGGAGTCGATCATTTTCCCTTAAAATCCCCTGCCAGTTCTTGTGGAAACAGTCGAAAGCTCTAAAATTCCCGAAGTCGGAGTCTGTCATTTTTCTTGCTTAGAACTGCTGGTGTGACTATTCATTTCAATAATTTAAATCTCGCTCACTACATTTTAACTTTTATTTTCTATTTCAAACAAACATGCTTCGGCGGCCCACACATTTTCCTCCAAATAGCTGTGATTTGTACGATGATATTTGTAAAAATCTAGGAATGAAATATGTGTGCATCCCCTATGAAACTATCATGATTATTTATCTGATTAGCCCAGTTGCCCGTCAGCTCCATCCACCACCAGCTAGGCCTAATCGATGTAGACCTTTTATTACCATACAAATTAATTAAAAATCGTAAATATTTGCACCTTTTCTAATTTTTTTAGCGCAAAATTTTTACCCGTTTCCAGTTTCTATTTGTTATCAAATAAAATACTTGTAATGGGTTTTAGCAAACTAGGCTCTTCAAAAGATTTTCAATTTTTTTTCTTGATTCTGCTTTGCGCTAGCAAAACTTAGTAGTTGTAATCGTCTTCCCTTTTCCATGCTTTCCCAAGTTATCCCGGAAAAATAATATAATGAAAGAAAATATAAATAAATTTAATTTTATACGTGTTCTGACTCGCGAGGTTCATCTTAATATAAAGCTAGGCATCGGGCTCAAGTTTCTTTTGAATTTTTTAACTTAATATTAGTTGCTCTTTTTTTTTTTTTTTTGTTTACTTAAGATGTGGGTTTCTCTGCTCCCTAATAAATATTTTGAGCTAGTGGATGAGCACTGCTATAACCTTGAGCCCTGGGAGTTTCCCTCCGTAAATTTGTGTGTTTATAAGGTTTGATTACGGAAGGGGAGGGGGGGGGACCCTCAGTATCTTAATCGGTCACTAACCCCATCACCCTAACGTTACCAAACATGACCTACAATTGCGTTTTCGATACTTCAATTTTAAAACTTTTTCGGGGGTGCACCTCGACTCTCACTCCCTATAAAATACCATTACAGATCGACTAAAAGTTCGTTTATTGGACCTCAATTTCTTAAAATTCTTTGGGGGTGAGCACCCAAATCCTTCTCTCCATGAAATTACCGAAGATCATCTAAAATTGCGTTTTCAGAGCTACAATTTCGAAAAATTTCCGGGGGAGAACCCCCGGACCCCCCTAATTTCTACAAGCACAACTAAATTCCTGTTGTTAAGTTTCTTTCTCTGCATAAAATTTTGTTGGGCGCACATTTATAATGATTTTACATCATAGTTAGACTTTTCGTCAATATTTAATTCTCAGACAGTTCTAGTTTATTGATCTCGCGATGACCCTGCTCACAAAAGCCTAGTTTCATGTTTTTCATTTTAAATTTGATTTTTTTCCCTACATATTTCATTTTATCTATTTTAATTTTTTTATTTTTTGCTTTTAATTTTTATAGGGAATTCGTGTTCTTAGAAGCAAAAAATGATTAGTTTATTTATCACTTGCATTGGAGGGGGGCAGAACCTGATTACCGCAGGGGCATGTGGGGCACAGGCCCTTCCTCTTAGATTTCAGGGGGGCCCAAAATACCCTTAATTTATCATGTTAATTAAAAATAAATAATGATTTCACTCAGAATCTAGAGTACAATGATATCATTGATAGTTTTGCAAATGCCAAAACAGGGAAAAAATCTATTTGTTGTTAAAAATTCGCCTTAAAAGTGTAATCTCTTTGCAAATCAGAAAACCACTCCAAATTTAGTCTGTATTTACTATTAAAAGTTATATGATAGATCATTTTGGTATTTACGGTTTATTGCAAAGTTTAACCACATTTATATATTTATCGTATACTACTACATATCTTCTACTTTTTAAATGTATATATTACATTGTGATATGAGGTACCACCAAATTTAGTACGGTTGTGTAAAAATGCAAGTATCGAAAGAAATATTTTATTGCTTCAACATATAAAAAAAAAGCTGGAATGGGGGGGGGGAGGCACAAAAAGAATTTCCTGAAATAGAAATGTGCCCCATGTCCAATGTCAGGATGATCAGGCTCTGGGGGGGGGGGGGGAATCTTGCAAAGTAAAATTTGGCTATGCCCCCCTGTCGGGCAAGTTTGCCACCCTGTCGGCGATTTCCTAGCGCCACCACTGTTGGTGGCAGCGCTTATAATGCTGTTGCTGGATTTTCACTTACGGCAGAAAATTACAAATCAGCTGTAGATTTGTTGAAAAACAGATATGGTAGAAATGATTTAGTCATTAATGCGCATATGAGTAAGCTGTTAAATTTAAAACCAGTGAAAAATTCCTATCACATAAGGGACTTAAGGGAACTTTATGATAATGTTGAAGTTCAAATTCGAAATTTAAACTCCCTCGGTGTTACATCCGGTAGTTACGGACACTTGCTTGCACCTATTTTATTGAAATTAATTCCAACTGAAATGGCCCTGGATTTCAATCGTAAACGGTCAAGTATGACAGATATGGACATCGATGAACTTCTAACATTTATAAAAAACGAAGTTCAATCACGTGAAGCAACAATTCATCTGCAGAATTCTGAAAAATATTCTTCAAGTAGTAAAAAAGAAAAAAATAAACAGCAGACTAGTAATTACAAATGGGATATTCCCACGACTTCTACATTAACTACAAATTCAAAAAGTGTTTGTATATTTTGTGATTCAACAGAACATGATTCGAAATCATGCAAGTCGAAGCCTATTTCTGACAAACGTGAAAAATTGCGGAAGACTGGGCGATGTTATGTTTGTTTTCGTAAATATCACCTATCCTCAAATTGCAAATTTAAAACTGAGAGCTGTAAAATATGCAATGGTAACTTTCATCACACATCAATTTGTACCAATAAAACTTTCAAACCCGCAAATGTAAACAGAGATACTGGGGGAGAATCAATTATTGCTTCAGTTTCTCATTGTCGGAAAAATATTACTAATGTAAATACTAAAGAAGTAATTTTGCAAACTTCATGCGTGAAGGTGGAATCTGATTCGAATTCTAAATTGTCTTTAATTCTTTATGACACGGGAAGTCAAAAAACTTATGTCACAGAAAATTTAATTTCAGAATTAAACCCTCCAGTTTTAAGGCAAGAAAGACTTCAGATATTTTCATTTGGAGCTTTTAAACCGCAAATTAAAAATTTTGATGTCGTTGAGTTGAAGTTATCTCATGTAGATGATAAATCGCGTTGTATTCATATTGAAGCGTTAGTAACAGATGTGATTTCGAGTGTTAGTATTCACTCCCCACCAATTAGCAAAGAAGTTATGACTAAACTAGTGTCATACAAGTTTTCGAGTTGTGATAACGTAGGTGGTTCTCAAATCGAGTTATTAATTGGCGCGGATTATTTTTACCAAATCTGTTATGGACCGGTTGAAAAGTTAACAAAATCACTCTTTCTGTGTGATAGTTTGTTGGGGTACTCGCTCTGCGGTTTTGTAGAGGATGGGTCAATGAAAGGGGAAAGAAAATCTGTTTGTAGTTTCTCAGTCGTAAGTAGCAAGCAAAGCCCTGATAATGAGCTCGAAAGCTTAAGATTTTTGTGGGAATTGGAATCACTCGGGATTATGCAATCTAGGGAAAATGTTTCAGAAGTAGAAAAGGAAATAATTGATAAATTTGAATCTAACTTAAAGTTTGTAAATAACAGATACGAAACTTCTTTATTATGGAAGGAAGATAAGTCTAAAGTTGCGAATAATTTCAGAATTGCAAGAAATCGCTTTGACGATTTAAGTAGAAAACTTGAAAAGGACATTAATTTATTTGATAGTTATAAAGCTATTATTTTAGAACAGGAACGTAATGGGGTTATAGAACCATGTTCTGATTCAAAAATCGAAAATAGTTATTTCATGCCTCATAGACCAGTAGTAAGAGAGGATAAGGTAACCTCTAAAGTTAGAATGATGTTTGATGCTTCTTCAAAGGAGAAACATTTAAATTCTTTGAATGATTGTTTATTCCCCGGACCTAATCTTAATCCAAACGTTCTTGATATAATACTTAGTTTTAGGAAACATAATGTTGCATTTTGCGCCGATTTAGAAAAGGCTTTTTTGCAAATTGGAATTGCGGAAGAGGACAGGAATTACCTGAAATTTATATGGTTTAGTAACGAAAGGGGTGAATTAAAATTTATGAGATTTTCGAGGGCGGCTTTTGGGGTAAGCTGTTCCCCCTTTATTTTGGCTTCTACGATCAAGCATCATATTAAAAAATATGAAAATCATCCCGAAGTAGTTAATATTTTGGATTCATCCATTTATGTAGATGATTTGATATCTGGTGCGAAATCTGATAAAGAAGTGTATTACATATCATCGACAGCTTCAGATATTTTTAAAGAAGCTGGAATGAATTTGCGGAAATTTAATACTAATTCCGTAAAACTTCGAAAAATGTGGGAAGAAAAGGGAATGTGTGAAACAGCTGAACTTCGTAATGATACCTTAAAGATCTTGGGTTTACTATGGAATACCAATTCTGATAGCTTGCATTTTGACGTTCCAGACTTTCGCGAGGATTGTAAAATCAATCCTTCAAAACGCGTTGTTTTGAAAACTGTTCTAAAGATATTTGATCCTCTTGGAATTCTTTTACCATTTACTGTTAGGATGAAAAGTTTGTTGCAAGAAACTTGGCAGCGAGGTATAGGATGGGACGAAAACTTACCTAATGATCTAAAATACGAGTGGGAAAGTTGGTGTTCAGAAATTGATCATTTACCCAAGTTTGAGATACCTCGTAAATATTTTCCGGGGGGTTTAGAAAATATTGATACCATAGAACTTCACATTTTTTCTGATGCAAGTCCTAAGGCTTATGGTGCTGTTGCATATTTTCGATGTGCCAAAAATGATAATGAAATTCGGACCAGTCTTGTTTGGGCAAAATGTAGGGTTTCCCCTATAAAACGTTTGACAATCCCTCGCCTCGAACTTATGGGTGCGATAATAGCTGCTAGGATGTGCAAATATTTAAAACTGTTTTTAGTTCTCATGTTTTAGATGTCCATATTTGGTCAGATTCCATTGTCGCGCTACATTGGATAAAGGGTTCACCGATAAACTGGAAGCCATTTGTGGCAAATAGGGTAGAAGAAATTCAGTCTTTGACTAACCCCAGAATTTGGAATTTTACTCCAGGGAAAGCCAATCCTGGAGATTTGTTGACCAGAGGGGAAAGTTTAACTAGTCTTGTAGAAAATACATTATGGTTTGAAGGTCCAGATTGGTTATCAATGCCTAAAGAAAGGTGGCCGAAGCATGACATTCTTCCCAGCAATAATGATTATTTGATTGAAAAGAGGTCCAAATTAAATTCTATTCAGCTTTCCTGCAATGTTAAATTACTTACAGAACCATTGCTGGATTTAGGAAAATTTAGTAAACTTAATCGTGTATACAACATCACCGCTTGGATTTTCAGATTCCTTAATAACATTAATAAGAAAAAGACTAAGCTGTCAGGTGAGCTTACTACTGCAGAAATTACAAAATCGGAAAAATATTTGTTAAAGTTAACTCAACAAACTGTGTTCACTCTTGAGATTGAAGACCTGAAACGGGAAGAACCTATCAATAAAAATTCTCCTTTATACAATTTAAACCCTAAATTGGATGAAGATGGTTTATTATATTTATCGGGAAGACTTCGCTTATCTGATCTGCCTCTAAGGGAAAAAAATCCTTGGATACTCCCGGGCGGGGAACAATTCACCAAACTGCTAATTCTTCAGGCCCATGAAAAAGTTTATCATTATGGAGTAGCCACAACCTTGGCGCATCTTCGAGAAACATATTACATCATCAAAGGAAGGAAATATGTTAAATCTGTGCTGAAATCTTGCATTATTTGCAAAAGATTTAAAGTTAGACCTGGCAAAGAAGAAATTGCTCCTTTACCGAAGGATAGGATAATTGAATCACCCCCATTTGAGACCTGTGCTGTTGATTTCGCCGGCCCTATTTTTATCAAAACTAAATCGGGCCCGGAAAAAGCTTACATTGTGCTCTTCACCTGTGGAGTTACTAGAGCTGTTCATCTGGAAGTAGCATCTGACCTCAGCACTGAAACCTTCATCTTAGCTTTCAAAAGATTTGTTTCACGTAGAGGACTCTGTAAAATTGTATACAGTGATAATGCCAAGACCTTTATCAAAACTGATAGTTTACTGAAGGAGATTTGGAGTAAGATTTCCAAAGCTGAGGTTCAACAGTATTTTACTAAAAACCGAATTGTGTGGAAATTTATTGTACCTAGAGCCAGCTGGTGGGGTGGGTTTTGGGAGCGTATGGTGCGTTCTGTCAAAACGCCCTTGAAGAAAGTTTTAGGACGATCTTGCTTGAGCTATGAAGAGATTCAAACCACTCTCACTGAGATCGAAGCTGTTATAAATGGAAGACCTTTAACTTACGTGTATGATGAAATTAACGAGCCATTTCCCCTAACTCCTTCTCATTTTCTGATAGGCAAGCGCCCAAATTTCTTTCCTGATATTCCTTCTGTGGCAGAACCAAAATCCAACAAAAAGACCCTCACGAAATTATTGAGATACAGAGATCAAATTTTAAACCATTTCTGGAAGCGTTGGAGAACGGAGTACTTACTGGAACTTCGATCTGCAAATCGCATCGTTCCAATAGATACTCCTACAAAATTCAAAATTGGAGACGTAGTTATAGTTCATGAAGACAAGGTTCCAAAGCACATGTGGAAAATAGGAGTTGTTAACGACCTTTTTTTCGGCAGAGACTCTAAAGTTAGATCTTGTGCTGTTCGAACGCCTTCAGGCGTTGTGAGGAGACCTATACAATTACTGTATAATTTAGAACTTGACATTGAGTCAGTGACTCAGTAAAAAAAAAAAATCTTTCGCATAAAAATGTCATTTCTGTTTACTTTTAAATTAAACTTTATGTGATTTCATGTCTAATTCAGACTGTTATATATTTTAGTTAGCTGTTATTCATTTGAAGTTTACACCAAGTTTGTAAGTATGTTAATTTGTTTGATTGCTATTTTGTTTAAAAAAAAAAGTAAATATTTGAATTTTGCTGAACATTTCAATTGTTCATCCTGGGGGAGTGTGTTGAATCTCCCTTTTAGTTTCTTTTGGCGAGAAAATATCTCGCCTAAGTTTTACAGCAAACCTAAGTTTAAGTTTAAATTGAAAGATTGCTTTAGGTTGTGTGGAATTTGATTGATGTGGATTTTGAAGAGAGCCGCTGGCCCTTGTAATACCAGCATGAACCATTCCTATGGTTTAATTTTATTTTGTTTTATGTTAATAAAAGTTAGTTTTGTTTTAGTTGATGGTTGTAATGTGGTTACTTGTGTAACATTTTGACCAAATGAACAGAATTACGAAGAATTTTTAAACCTGCAAAAAGTGGAACTGCTGAGTTCTTTCACTCCCCTACACACGCGCCTTAACAGATTTACGCACTTACACACACATACGCGCCTTTACACACCTACACTACATATACTCCAACGTGCATTCACAGAGTCTACGCTCGCGCACAAGTCTACACATACACAACTATACACACGTAATCACCTTAGAGGAGGGGCAGGCTTGGGGGGACAGGAGCCGTTTCTAGAAACAGTTACTTCAATGAGTAGGGTCCTGTCGCAGCTCGTGATTGCGAAAAACTTAATTTAAACTCAAAATTTCTGAATTCAAATTAATTTTTACCAATTGTTTTATTTTTCTTGTTTTATTATTTATTGAAGAAGAAATTAATAACAAGAAACAACTGATATAAAAAATACAGAAAAATAGTTAAAACAACAGGAAAAATTAGTCAACTTGAAAATCGCTCGTCAAGGTATGACGAGTGAAAATTGCTTCTACACTGGAAAGAAGCAATTGCAGGGGTAGGAATTGCCCTAAAAATTTTAAAATTCCTAAAATTTCAAATTTTGTCCTAAAACTCCGAGTTTTATCCTAAAATTGCTAAAATTTTCCTTTTGTTGTTCCCTACTTGCGGAGGAAAAAAAAACTTTTCATGATGATATACCTATATTTTAGAATAAAATAAATTTCGTAGACCCTAAGAAATTTTCTCTAAAAAAGAAAGAGAAAAACCTATGCTGCAGCTTTTTTGCTAAAAAGGGGAGTCAACAGCAGTTAACCGAAACACATGCTCAGTATTAAGCTGCTTGTTGAGTGAAAATGGATTATTTCTTGCGCATATAATTTTTTAATTTAGTCATTAACTTTTTGATTTAAAAACGTAAATAGTAATTTGTTTTATCAAAATAGCACGAAAAACGAAATTCTCTTCTTTGTGGTTGGGAAAAACAGACAGAAATGGATGCAAGAGTAGCACATGGCGCCGTGCAAAAAGAGGGTAAATTTAAAGCATTTTGTTCTGATTGTACATTATCATTCCAATATTGATAATCAAGGACTTTCACAGGTATTGTCTCATGCTGATGTGGTGAGATATAAGAGGTTGACAAGTAGCTTAAAAATCAAGATGTATTTTAAATTCCAGAAATTCACTCCAAGATAAAATTTCGAAAGCAGAGGTTTTTTAGTTTTAGTTGCCGTAACACAAGTAATTATTTATTTGCATCTTTAAATGATTTGTCTGTAATTTACAGGGAAGTTTTTGATGATTCTGAGATAGAAAAAAGTATCAAATTATGTGATGAAAGGAAAGTACGTAATAAATTTTGCACTTGTGCACCGTACTTGAAATCCCTCCTTATTAGGATATTTCTTCATCATTCTTTGTAATTCACTTTGATGAAACAATAATAAGGCAAGTAAAGAAGCAATTAGACATACATTTATAATACTGGAATGTGGCATATATTTCCACTTCATAATGTGTCACTGTTTTGAAGAATAAAAAATTATATGTATTCTATTGTAGTTTTAATCAAGATTGAATTTGAAATGTTTTATCATCCTCTACAAAAATCAAGCTTATAAATTACATTTTAGTTTAAAAAAACTCGATATTTGTTGTCCTAAAAATTTCCTAAAATTTTATTAAAATTATGTCCTAAAATTTTTGAAATCACCACTCTGGCCCCTGCAATTATCTGTTTGGTGATATTTGAAATTTTAACCTCAACTCCAGTGGATAAACTCTAAACTGCAGTAGATAGCTGACCATTTTTTCGTTTTTTCATTCTCCTAAAATTAGTCTTACTAGTAAAACAGTTAAGCTACCGGATCCAGTTCAACCTTGTCAAAATAAAGTTTTCATGCATGTCAAGCGTTGCCAAAACATATTTTCAAATTATAAATATTTTACTGGAATTTTGGTGCTTCAACAATGAAATATTGCCGTCCCGCATGCTATGGCAAGAGTTTCATTGTTGGTGACGTCAGCGTTACTCGATCATTGGTTATTATATATATAAGAGGATTGAGTTCCTTAAAGTAAGAGTAGACTTGCCAGACGTCTCGGTTTGACCGAGATAGTCCCGGATTTCAGACAACATTCCGGTGTCCCGGCCGGTTTACTTCACGTCCCCGAAAATGATAAATTTGACTTTAAATGACCAAAAAAGTCGAAAAATAATTAACTGTGAAGGATTATTAAGGATAATTTCTTTGTCATTTGAAACAGGTTGCAACCCGGTTGAACATTTCAGAAATCTGGCAAGCCTAAGTAAGAGTCAATAAAATCATTGATGGCAGGAAAGGTTTGTAAAAGCTCGACTGCCACACAATGTTGAGTCTTTCAATTTTAATTTTAACGACTCTAGAGCTTGATGAAGCAAGGAACAAGTGAGCACTTAGTGGAAGACACTTTCTTCAACATGCATATATACAAGTTGAAGGGCAGCAATTTGAAAAATGTAAGATAAGAGGGAAATAAATCATGCCTGGAGAGAATGAGAGTGGTCCGAAAATTTAGCGGTAAAATACTTGTTTTTAAGTTTTTTAGAAGGCTTCAGCTTGACTGAGAAACCAAATTCGTTTTCATGTTCATTTAGATTTCAAATGATTTTGGTCCAGCAACCTCGGGGCGTTAAACGTCTCATATTGAGTGGATAAATAAGTGTTAAAATTTGCGATGGCGATGATATTTATGGATTCCTATAAATTTTGACGTTTCATTTATTTGGGATCTTTTGAGAAATAATGTCAATAATCACTTCACGATCCATTAACGCTTCCGCATGAGGTCTCAGAGTCGACAGAATTTTGTAATTTTGTGCGTTTTTAGATGCATCAAAATAAAACTTGAAAATAATCCAAATGTTATTTTATCTGGTGCCTATTAAAAAAAGAAGGTTTTTAGGTTTTTTTTTAAAAAGCTTTTGAAAAAAAAAGTGTTGAACAAATTAATTATAAGAAAGAGTTACAACTAAAAATAAATAAATAAATAAATAAAAAATATATGTTTAGGGAAAAGAGCAGCAAAATAACGAAACAAAATTAAGAAAAGTTCATCAATCTTTCATAAATGCAAAGGATTATCTTTTAAACGAAGAGTCAACATTTTTACAACCAGAGAATAACAGAAGAATTAAAAAATAATTTATGGAAAAAAAAGTCATTTATATATATATATACACACACACACACACACACACACACACACAAAGTGCTTTACTACAGCTGTTGCGAAAAAGCCTGCTTAAATATATGCTCATCATTGTGCATTAAAAATGAATTCTGGTACAGCCGTGCATATTCATAATTGCAGCTCCTAAATTGGCTGGGTAAAAAAGGGGTTAAATTTAAGTGTTCATCGATTTTTACGATAATTCTAAGAAAAATTCGTTTCAAACATCGCCGAGATTGAGTAACTAAGTTTATATTATCAAAACTGTCTAATTTGAGCGCTTTAATTTTTAGTTTACTTTTCTGCAATGCTAGTAGCAATCAGGACTGCGGAATCTGACTGATTTTCGGGCAAAGGGACCCGGAGTCGAGACTCGAAAGCTTTAAAATTCCAACAGTCGGAGTCGATCAATTTCTCTCTGAGTTGGAATCGGTCGGTCATTTTCCTTTCTACTCTGCAGCCTTGGTACTAACTACAATAAATGAATAATAACAGCAATAATTACATATTGTTTTTGGTTTAGATGCTATTCAAAGGTGAATCAAACGAATTGTACTTTATTTAAATATCAAGAAGTACATTTTAAAAAGAAAGTCGTACTTGGACATTTCTGTACCTCATAGCCAGAAGGACGTCAGTTACATTGTGGTAATTTTACAGGAGAGTTGAAAAACTTATTTTGGCCCATGCAAAGGATGGGACGCACGCTCTTTTAACCCAAGTAAAAAAATTGAAAAGATTCTTTAAAAAGATTTACTTTCCCATGGATCAATGCGGATTAGGCTTCTACAAACAATGCAGTAATAAACGGAAAATCGCAAATTTTGGACTTACGTGAGTCTGACGTAAGTCCGACTCTGAGGTACAAATTTATAGACGCTTTACAATTTAGGGTTACGATTGGTATTCTTTCCAAAATGGCTAATTCTTTTTGCTTTTTTTTAATATAAAAGTTCCAGAATATTAAAATTCATTTTTAGCCAATAAAGGGAAACATATAAAATAATATCACTTAAGTCTTGCAATAGCCAATATCCCAAATTGTTGTTATTACACACACACACACACACACACACACACACACAAAAAAAAAAAACTTTTTGTGCATGCATTAATGGATCAGTTTTGCTTGGAACCAACTTCTTGTTAAACTTGTTATAACTTGTTTACAAGACATCTGCATGTGTCTTTATTGTTTTAAAATCCATTGATTTTTCTCTGAAATATCAAGGATTAGCAAATTCTCTTTTGGTGCCATTCATCAAGTTAGATGATTTTTTAAAACTTCGACATTATACCGTAAATTCTACAAGACACTTTTAACCACAATTTTTTTCTAAGTCCTATTACGAATTTTTAAATGTAAAAAACTTAAAGCAGCAAAGAAAGTGATAGCACTTGTTTAAGCAGAGGTGCCCATGTAGGGGGCGGGGGTGGGGGACAGTGGCGTAACAGACGGTGCTATCAACATTTTTAGGGGAGAGGGGTTGGAGGTTTTAGGAGTCTAATTAGTCTCTTTTTGGGGAATATCTTGTTCTTGGGATGGAGTTCTCCATCGCAGCATTTATAGGGAGTGCGCCATCGCCCTTAAGGGGGATGGGTGGCTCTGGTTCATGCAATGGAAAAATTCATAAAAAAAATATTGCAATTATTGAAGGGGATGAGGCAGATGAAATAACAAATTTCTATTAAAATTAATAAAAATATGATTTACAATTGTAACAAAATTAGGGCTACTGCTGCAAAACATGCGGAAATTGCGAAAATTTTGTTCTCAAATTGTTAGGCGTGAGCACTGAAAACTAAGGCGTTATAACGAGCTATTACTCACTACTTGTCAAAAGTTATGAAGCACACACACGCCGAACAGATGAAATCCATTACATTCCAGGGACAGAGAGGAAGAATGAATATTAATTTTGCAATCTATACTAATATTATAAAGAGAGAAAGTGCGAATTTTTGTATGTTTATATGTTCCGGGTAATCTTCGGAACCATTGCAAGTATTTGAAGAATTCTTTCACTACATAAAAGGTGCATTCTTACTGAGTGACATAGGCTACAAATTATGCATATAATCTAATTATCCTAATTTTTTAAAAGAATTATTTGTCTTCACTACCAGTTTATGTTTCGTCCTCTTTTATTATTATGTACGTAAAAGCAATCACCTATAGTCCTGCATTAGCAATGGTAAAACGCGTTAAGATATTTATCGAAATAAATTCTGAGGGACGTGAAAGAAAAAAAAAATACGATGTCAGCATCGTTTTTTTTTTTTCGTTCAGCCGCCAAAAGCTTCACATGTATTTGAAGCTGCAGAGGATAAGGTATGTAATATTCAATTAGCCTTGAAAATTGTAATCCATATGATGTTATCCTCAATGTTTATCCTAAAACCAAGAATCTTTGTCAAAAAAAAAAAAAAAAAAGAATTCTGACATCTTGAATTCAAAATATGTTTTTCGCAATCACGAGTGTGTGTATGTAGGCGTGTGTGTTTGTGTGTGGGGGGTATGTGTGTTTGTGTGTAAGGATATGTGTGTAGGCATACATGTTTCTATCTGTGTGCAGGCATGAATGTGTGGGTAGTTGTGTGTGTGTGTATGTGTAGGTGTCTGTATGTATGCGTGAGTGTATGTGTGTATGTGTTTGTGTGTGTGTGTGTGTATGTGTGCGTGTGTGTGTAGTTGTGTATGTGTTTGTGTGTGTATATGTGTGCGTGTGTGTGTAGTTGTGTATGTATGCGTGTGTGTGTAGGACATGGATGCAACCTGGAGACGACTTTCGCTATAGGAGCAGCACCGTGAGGAACCGGTCGACGGTGATGGTGCGGAGGGTGGCGGTGGGAAAATAAAATGATAGGACGCCAAAAACAGTCAAATGAAAGCAATAAGCAATCGTGATTGCTCAAAAAAAAAAAAAAAAAAAAACACACATGGATGTGTGAGAGGGCTTTAGTTTTTGCCTACAACGCTATTCGTCATCCACATGAATTTCTTAATTCTCCTAACTCCTCTTTTGCCTACAACGCTATTCGTCATCCACATGAATTTCTTAATTCTCCTAACTCCTCGGGACTTCTCTTAATGCTTTTAAAGGCGGTATTCCAATAATTTTGTTCTGCAACTTTAATTTGCCTAATCTATACACTGCAATTGGACCACAATTAAAATCAGTATGGAATAATTTGATGTAGTATTGTTCTTACAGTACCAGCAGCAGATCTGTTGGCTCATATTCTTTGCATCCATATGGTCAATGCAGATATACTTTTCCAATTTGTATTCCAGATTGTATTCTTTAATGGGAATTATACGTTGGTCTCTCTTGATCAGGAAATGAGTTGAATCAATTTGTTTCTAACCTCATTAAAAAAGAAAAATGCTGCTTACTATTAAAGTTGAAATTAAAAAGAACCTGCATAACATTTATTTAAGATAGATGTTTTTTTTTTTTAACCCGAACAAAGTTGGGACGTGCAGCTAGTCACCAAGAATATTCGTCTTAGATTATACTTACGTTCTCTAATTTACCCTAAAAAGAGGACAAAATCCCCCGCTTTAGATCCAAAATAACTATTTTCATTTACATTATACATAATAAAGATAAAGTTCTAGAACAAAAGAATATTGATGGAGCTCTTTCATTCTTTGATCACAGAGAAAACTTGCCTTGAAAAGAATGATCATCTGATCAATATTTCGCTCTTCTTATTTCATTTAATCCTTTTTTTCACTGCAGATAAAGTTGCCAGCTTCAGGCAACGATCTGTTTTCTTCTTTTTTAAAAACTGTTTCTTCAAATTGTTGTCCTCACATTTGTTGAAGCTAGTGTACCGGTTTTAATGTATTTGTTTGTGCAAAAACATACGATGTAAAAAGTTGATAACTAAGGTTAGAATTTCAACAAAATGCGACTGATGGAGACATTGTGTATTTTTGTCTTAGCATTTAGATTGTCTTTCAAGTTATTGGAAAAACTAAAAATTAAAGTTTTAGAGAAGAACAATCACTGTCTACCCTTTCTCTCGGTATACATATTAAATGGATTCATAAACTTCCCCCAGTACCGAACGCCAATTAAATCACTGCTTGTTTTACAACAGCTACCATACGATCCATCCATGTCAAAATTTTTCCCAAAGAAATCATACTTAAGTGCTCGAAGCTTTAAAAATACAGTTCACTCATGATAACTCGAAGTCTTATAACTCGAATGTTCCTTTATCTCAAAATTTTCATTTGGTACCAAAATAATTTCGTGTTTTCAATACAAAATTGTCTCTATGCCTCGAATGTATCCCTTTTAAGTCGAAGTTTTAATGAGAGTTTCGTTTCCATTTTATGTATAAAAATGCAGCTATAATAATAAGAAAAAAAAAGTTCTTTTTTCCCCTTCAAAACAATGCTTTGCTCATCAGTTTGTGTGAGGGGGGAAAATTTGTTTAGTGCTCCTTAATTTACAGTGTTGCATAATTACGTGAGAAGTAATCGATTGGGTTACCTTTTTCCGTGGCTGACGACTTAAAATTTTACTGCTGAATTTGAGAAACTTATAATTTTGGCAAAAATTTTAAAAAGTTGACTTTATTTACTGGATGACTCAAATAATCTGCTTTTAGTACAAAAAGACGTTTAAAAGCAATACGATCCAAAATCAAGACAAACTATATTGGGCCTAAGACATACAAACGTAATGACGATTTAAGATGCGATAAAGAATGTAAGCAGTCAAAAATGACTTCCCTTTTCGAAGTATCTTCATAAAATTTATTCTCTGAAAAGATATTTTTACGTAAAACCAATGGCGGCTCGTGCCTTGAAAAAGTTAGGGGGCCAGATCATGGGTGCACTCGCACCCCTTCTAGTTTTTTTTTTTTTTTAAAGCGAAATATGTTTTAAATATTTAAACTTTCTTAAAATAATTATTTGGGTTAAATAAATAAAATTAAATTCATTTTAAGCACAGGACAAGCTACAAAGTACTTAAACTACCAAGTAAATCACGAAAGATATTAATCTCATGTTTATGTCCATGGTTGCCGGCAGGGTGGCACACTTTCACCCCCTGACTTTAAAAAAAATAAAATTTAATCGATCAAATACGGAAAAGCTACTAAATACATCATGAAAATTATTTATCTCACGTTTATACCCAGAACGCTTTCTGGCGCTGCAGCACCACTAAGGGACTGCGATTTAATAGTAATATTATTATTAATCATTCAATAACTATTTTTTTTTGAATGAGTAAAAGTAATTTTATTGTAAGCAATACCAAAGTACAAAAGTGCAAAAATATTTTGCACTTTTGTAAATATTATTGTGATCAGAGAAACATGTAAAAGTTACAAATTAATTAACTTCAACTAGGATGAAAATACATCTCAGTATTCGCTTTAAAATAAATAAAATAAAAATAGATAAACTAAATAAAATAAATAAATACAAATAAATAAATTAAAAAATAGTTTAAAAATATTCTTAGCGATTCACATGCGCGTGTACCCTTCTGCATATGAATTTACCGGCACCTATAGGCCAGATTCAGAATTTTTATGCAAAGAAAAAAATATATCGAACACTTTTTATTTTCTTAAAATTATTGATGATTTGTCATTTTCTTTTCAACTACATGAGCAGTAATTTAAAACAAGTAATATTTTTTATGTAACAATGGGAAGACATTTTTTGAATTAAATCTTGTAACGATACATGGACACACGTACATACAACACAACACACAACAGTGCCGCAACTAGAAAATAATTTTTAAGGGGGGGGGGGAGGGTGGCATAATAGGAAAACAATCTCATCATTTTGATTGATTTGACTTGCTCATCAAATCTCTCAATTTTGAAACTCTTAGTTTTAAAAACGCAATTTTAGACGGTCTTTGGTGATGTTACGGGAAAGAACGGTACAGGGGACTCCGCGGAAATTTGTAGAAATTAAAGCCTTAAAACGCGGTTACAGGCCATATCTCTTGACGTTAGGATAAGGGATGGAGCTCCGGGACTCTCCCTGATCGTTTTTTTCCCTTTCTTTTTCTGAAAAATAAAAAGAAATCATTTTCCAATCCGCCTTCCAATTTTTCGATATTGCAGTTCCGAAAACGCTATTGCAAACAAACTTTGAAGATTTTTTACGGGACCCCTTCCCGTAGAGTTCCTTTCTGAAGCTCTTAACTGGATTTTTTTTCAAAATTGAAGTCCTAAAAATTTAAGCACAATGTTCTATAATATTATAAGGAAGGGTTCAGAGACTATTCCACTTAAATTTTTCATATATAATAATATCCGCGGAAAAAACGTTGCAAAAAAAAAAAAAAAAAAAAAAAAAAAAAAATTTTGCTTTAAAATACAATTTTGGCAACTAAATTAAAAACGTGAAGAAGTAATAACTTAAGGTACATTCAAAACTAATACAAAAAAATCTAAAAAATAATGATTTCTTCTCTAAATTATGATTCACTAATTACTTGAAGACAAAGAGTCTAGAAAAGAGCAAGCAGTCTAATCTTGTACAAATGAAGGCTTCTTCCTTTACTGCATGTCGTTTATTTTACACAGCCTGAATTGCGTGAGAAGATCATTCAAGCAATGTAAAATAAACAACATACAGGCAGAATAACGGTCTCGGGCAGTCCTGCTGTAAATAGTATAGATAATCCATGGATTATACGCAGGAAAATACGGCACAATTCATTTTTTAAAATTTCTAACACGTAAGCACAAAAAGGGGGGGGGGGGGGAAATAAATAAAAAAATACAAATTATTTTCTGAAAAATGTAAGGGGGAACCTGGCCCCTCCCACGAGCTGCAACAGCGTAAAACTAATAATTAATTGTATCCAAACTATAAGTGTGGTAGACGATCATTGCACACTATTCTTGAAAAAGAAAATAAAAATTATTATTGAGAAGGCTGGGAAAAAAACTTCCGATTACTCAAAATACCGATTATTCGAAGATTTTAGCCAGTCCCTTGAGACTTAGAGCATCGAGAGTTTTCCGTATTTCGAAATAAAATTGTGACAGTTTCATTCTCTTGTACTGACAGTGGAAACTTTGCATCTTGTTTTTTAAATCACTAACTTCCAAAAGAAAGAAAGTTATCTTAACCGCAACAATCAAAACCGAGTTTCACCATCGAGGGGGAATACTACTGTATGGTGGTTTAGGGACAAGTAATTGAGTTAGAATTAATCGATTTCATGGGTTTAGAAGTTGACTGCTGTTCCCAGAGATAGCGGAGGATTATTATTTCGCAATTACGTTAATTAATGGGAGCCTCAGCAAGTTGGTGGGAGGACATCGATCAGAAGAAAATTTTACTAAAGTCATCTTAACGCTTAGATTAGAGGCTATAAAGAGAAAGTTAATATAACGGCAGTTTTATCAGAATGAGTGTATGCGTATGTGTTCAGATTACTCTACCTAATGACGGCTGCAGCAGGAGTTAATTTTAATTATCTCGTGTTTACATCTTAACTATTCGGTCACTCAGCGGTCATTTGCATCCTCTTGTACTAATGAGATTGAAACGAAGGGATTGTGACGTAGAATGAAGAGCAGACATGATAAGTTTCTGTTAAATGGTTTTAAAAAAAAGAAGAAAAAAACGCCTTCAAAAACACTAAGGAACTAAAAAGCAAAAAATAACCGATTACACTTACATACTATTTCCTACCCAAAACTAGAAATGAAATTCCTTTTACAATTCCAGTACAAAATCAACTAAATTAACACCCAATTATAAAATAAACACTGATTTTAATTCCTATACGATGACTTATTTTAAATACGTAACTAATTATGTGCGATTTCTTAATTTTTAATAACCTTTTGAAGTCGGGACCTCCTATAAACTACTAGCTAACGTAACTGACAACCCACAGAATCCCTAATTAATTTAACTAAACACGAAATTAGTTTTAAAAACTAAACCTACACAGTTACGTTAGGTAGTAGTTTATAGGAGGCCTATAGAAAGAGTTATAGGAGAGTTATTTGAATTTAAAGTAAGTAATGTAAATTCTAAGGAAAGGATGTCAGATGGCCACTACTGACTCATGCATGTGGCCACTACTGAAAATCTCAGATTTTGAAGTGGCCACTATTGGATCAAATTTGAAGTTCGGGAAAAAATGGATAAAAAACTGAAAAAATTGAAAGTTGAAATTGGCATTTTTAGAAAATGAGACGATTAAGGAATAGTTGGGCTATAATACGCTCATTGAGTTTTAAAATTGGAATCAATATTGTAGACCCACAGTTTAAAAAAGCCACAAAACATGCTTAACTGTGGCCACTACTAGTGCGTTTACCTTAACTCGTGATAAAAGTCGCATGGTTCTTCAAAAATGCCCCGATTATAGATGAAAATAAAAAAATCCAATAGAATGAATTTTATGTTTGCTTCAGAGAATCCTTGATTCAAAATTTTCATTACGATTACTCTTAATAATAATGTCTTTTAGTACTTTCTTCAACTGTGGGAAAAGAAAACACATAGCTCTCTCTCTCTCTTTTCTCTCTTTGTGTTTTATAGCATTTTTATTAATAATGGGTTTCATATTTAATCGTTCGTGAGGGAAATTACATGAAATTTATTGTTTTTTATCCTTAACATTTCTCTGAAGAACAAACAGGATAATCATGGATTTCGAACCCAGGAGTAAAGTTAGACCACCCCTTATCCACTGAATAAAAAATCATAAAAACCGATTCACTGAATGAGCCGTAATACAAAGTTAAAGTGCAAATCGCTTTATATCGGAGTATGATATTTTAAGAGTTCCCTCAATTTCATCAAACCCGTACTTGATTACCATTAGACCGCCGGGGAAGTATACCGTTTCAAAAAAAAAAAAAAAAAATCCTAATCGGTACAGGCAGGGGCGTGCACAGAAATTTTGGGGCCTGTCACAAATGACTTTTCCGGGCCCCTCTCCATATTGTTTACACCTAGTTTTAAACATATTGGGCCTCCTTCCTTCTCAGGACCAGGCCAACAGGTGTTCTTTCTCCCCCCCCCCCGTGCACGCCCCTGGGTACAGGAGTCTTCGAGTATTTATAGAACATTGTACAAAGAAAAAACTAATCCGATGAGTTCAAAACCTCTTCCATTTTCTTTTTTTTGAAGCTTGCTAATTAGTATAACCCTAATTTCAAATTAAACTGGCGGCATTGTGAAATAGTAAATCGAGAATACTAGTCAAATTTTAGAAATCAGACACCAGTTAAAATATATAATTAATACAAGTTAAATAATCGGGGGAGGGGTGTTCTGTATTCAATTTTCCTTGGATTGAATACTAACTATGTTTAAAAACGGAATATCAAAAAAAAAAAGCCATTTTAGTGAATAAATTGAGTTTTTTTAGTTAAAAATAATATTAAAGTAATTGATTCAGCTATTAAAGTAGAAAAATATATTTAATTTACTGCTTTGCTACGAAGTAAAACATTGGTAAACCTATAAGTAAAAATTAACAGGCGGCGAAAATTAATCATCCATATGCCGCGAGAATTCTCATTCAAGACGAAGGCAAAACCTTTGCTGTGAAAATGCACTGGTCACGGAAAATCCACGTGACCTGTGACGTATTCCACACACTGACGTAAGCCTGGATTACGTATCCACAACGTGTGAAATTAAAAGTTTCTTGGATTTCACTCGGACCCCTTATCAGATCCAGACCAAATCATCATGGGACCATCAGGAAAGTATACCCTTCCAAACAAAAAAGGAATTTTTCAAAACAGTCCAGTAGTCTTGGAATAATCTGAAAACATACATAAAAAGCCATATGACGAAATCATAACCTCCTTTTTTGAAGTCGGTTAAAAATGATTTGGATTTAGTAAACAAGGTGTTCATTACAATGTTCTGGTTTCATTCTTGTTGGTGTGATTGAAGTCAAATAACAGCTTTATCACAAGGAATATTTTATCCTTAGATTTTTTAAAAATTTTCGTATGAAATAAATAGATTAGAAATGCATTGGGGAGAGTTGATGATAATGAAGAAGATAAAACAGTCACTTCCAACCCGGGGGTAATATCCCCCCCCGAAAAGGGTAAAGCAGGATTTTCCGAGAGGTAAAATAAGTGCCTACCAGAATGGTGGGCGGGGGGGGGGGGCTTGGTCATAAAACAAAATTATCAAAATCCCGTGTACATGAAATCTACCAAATCGATAATCATTGGTTTCTTTATCTGAAGGATTGAAATTAATGTTAAAATCATTATTCGTTTTCGTAATTTAAAAGAAAAAATGCAGTTTATTTTTAGAGTAAATGTTTTGGATGGTAATTGCTAATAAATTACCCGTTTTATGGGTTACCCTTTAAAAAGTTGGGAACCTCTGAGATAAGAGATTATGTAGAGCGTAGTGGAGCGCAGAAGAGAGATTAGAGGGTGCTAAGACCAGATATAAGTAACGTTATTGGTATCTGTTTAAGTAGTATAACAGAACAGAATTTAAATAGTTTTTTCTTGACTAGCTCGGTATTGAAGTAGAACTCGGTCAGTAACAATTTGCTATGATATAGGCATTAATGTAGAAGAATTTAGAAATACAAAGCATAAGGTAGACGAGTAACGTGTGTATCTGCTTTGCAGAGGGGGGCAGTAAATAAAGCTAAAATAACATGGGATAAAAGTCAAAAAAAAAAAAAAAAAAACTTGAACAGAATCAGTTAGCAACCAAGAATAGACACAGTAGTTCCGATAGATATAGCAGAAGACAGAGGAGTAACGCATGCGTCAGCTTAGCAGCAAAGAAAAAAAAGCGAAAGTAACTTTAGCAGAACTAATTTCCATATAGTAGATAACTGCTCAGTAGAATTATAGAAAGTAGTTGATGTGAAAATAGAGGAAGCTAAATAGGTTACAAATGCATAAGGCTTGCAGCACTGTAGACAAAAGCTCAAAGAACGTTATCACAACTAGTTTGACCATATAGCTGACAGAAGTTTTTTAGTATTTTAGAAAATAATTGAACTAAAGATATAAGAAGTCAGATGAGTTATGTATGTACCAGCTTTTAAGAACAATAGATAAACGGTCAAGTTATTTTAACAAGACTGATTAACCATATAGTAGATAGCAACTCTGTACATTATACGCTGTTTAGGTGAATATAGTAGAAAGCAAATGATAACCATATGTATGTCAGCTTTTCAGCATAGCAGTTTATGTGCTATGCTGAAAAGATGATACATAAGTAAATAGTTCCGTTAAACGGTTCTGTTATTGTTGCTTGAGATTTTATAACTGAAGTAACTTTAAAAGAATAATTTAGATACGAAATAGATGGCAGTTTTGGTAGACATAGCAGAAGGCGGATGAATTCTGTATATATCAGCGTTCCAGCGCAGCAGATAAAAACGTAACTAACGTCACGTTCCACCGAGGCACGGGACAGCTCTGCACTTGAAGACTGTGTGACGTCATGTGATCATAGTGTACGATCAGAAACAACTATATATCTGATTTTCAGGGGTGTACATTGAGGGGGGGGAGCATAGTTAAGCCCATCATCTTTAGCAAAGTATATGTAAATTTATTCTCAACTAGCTCTGTACCTGCACGGCTTTGCTCGTAGTAGAAAATTAAAAGGCCATTTGGTTCGCCTGTATATTTACAAATAATGGATGATGAATTTCTCGCCAATATGCTATGTTAATTTGCACGTCCAAGTTATGGTAATTTGCTCGTCAATGTTATGGTAATTCGCTCGGTGCAGAGGAATTAAATCACCCAATGGTGTACTTTGAGGGGGGAGGGCATAGTCCCGTTCATCATCTTTAGCAAAGTACATGTAAATATTTTCTCAACTAGCGGTACCCGCACGGCTTTGCTAATAGTAGAAAATTAAAAGGGCCATTGGTTCGCCAGTATATTTACAAATAAAAGATGATGAATTTCTCGCCAATATGCTATGTTAATTTGCACGTCCAAGTTATGGTAATTTGCTTGTCCGTGTTATGATTACTTACTCGTTCATGTTATGATAATTCGCTCGGTGCAGTGGAAATAAATCACCCATTGGTGGTAAAAATAAAATCATAGAAAAAAAAATTGAATTTTCGAAACATCGCTTCGAGGTGCACTCCCCCAAGCTACAAATTAATTTTGCACCAAACTTCATGAAAATCAGTCGAACGGTCTAGGCGCTATGTGCGTCACAGAAATCCGAACAGAGATCCAGACTTTCAGCTTTATTATTAGCAAAGAAGTTTCATTAAAAGTCTTGTTCAGCGGGTTTTATCCTATGCACGGGCCCACTATGAATGTATATGTGTTATCATTAAATACTGGGGGAAAAACACGTTGGGCTGGGTTTCTCATTAATCTGATTTAATCAGCAATCAAGATCAGCACAATGACATAGACAATTTTTCAATAACCTTAGATTATTATTTTTTTCATTAGAGGATCAAGATGTTATACATTATGAAAAAAATTTGCGTGGTTTATTATTTTTTAAAATAAGTAAAGACTCATTGGTTATTATTTAAAATATTTTCATCTTGTTCCCAAATATACAGCTCGAATCTTTTACTTTAATTTTGATCTTTATCTAAGGTTCTGGATTATTTCGTGAATTGCAAACGGGGCTGAAACATTGCATAGAATTTTATTTACTTCGAAAATTCGTTTTTGATGCGAAAAAATATTTTATTTATCAACATCAAAATGTTTATATATGAATGAACTTACTATCAACAATTTTCGGTTTCTTTCGATCTTTTTTTAGATTTTATCCTGTGTTCTACCTCGATTAAAGAAATAAGGAAACAGCGCATTTGAATTAAAACCAAACATCTGAAAGCATTCTAAAAACACACTATTGATTTTACGTTGTCTTCAGTGTTTATCTTGTCCAGTATTTCTTGAGATAAACTTGCATTCGGTTTACAGTTGCAATATAATTACATGAGACTCTTTACTAGGAAAATTAGATTTACTCAGAAACGTTGACAAACTAAGTAAACGGAAGAGAAAATAATAAATAAAAATGCTACGATCTAAAAGTCTTAAATGGTGAAACTAACATTTAGGTTTCTTACATTCGATCTTTTTTTTTTTTTTTCGAGGACCTTTATTTTTATTAAGTAAAATGATTCAGTAGACATTTTATGCTCTAACAATGAGTTTTTTTTCTGGCATAGAGAGTTAGGTTTCGGTTTTAATTATCATTAATTCATTGAAAATAAATTGAAAAAAAAAAAAAAAGGCTGACACACCACATTGAGCCTTGACAAACAGTATTTGATGCAGTATGCCATTTCAAGTGGCTTGGAAATGATAGTCAACGTCCTATAAGTGTACAGAAACGAACTGTGAACATTTCTCAGGCCAATCGTCAGACCATCCAATAGTGAGTTCAAGAGAAATCCTTGGTTTCCACGAGAGAAGTCGTTCGTGAGACGGGGAATTTGCGAACAATAAGTGCGACTAAGGGCAAAAACTGAGCTAGGGCAGAAGCTATACGAGTTCCAAAAAGTTCAACCTTTTTCTGAAGAAAACAAATTCACATGACTCCAAAGAAGCCGGAAACGTTTGAGGCGGTACCCAAGTCCACGCTGGTAGATATACCTTTGACTTCACTGATATACCGTTCAACCAACTTATGACCCCCAGAACGATAGGATTTGGTTTGTTGACACTCCAAGCGCCTTAGAAAATGTTAAACATCGCCAAAATCCGAAGTCAGGCTTGACCTGTGATAAAATCAGCACTAGCGACAAAAAATTTCTGTTTTTTTTTTTTTTTTTTTTGTCTATGAGGGCCTTGAAATGAATCAGATATTGTACCAGGAAGGCATTTTAGCAGCTGTTGTACTTCTGTGGCCCTAAGAGCACTAAGAGCATACTAATTTCCTTGTCGGCCAACAATGAATTTGGTTACCAATCGCGTGAATAAAGGCTTAGCCATATTTTAAATCTGCTCTTTAAACATGTTATAATTTGAATTCTATATAATATGAAAGTTCTAAACTCATTCTATCAGACACAGAAAAAATTGCTCTTTATTTTGCTGCTAAATTTTTAAATATGTTTTCACTGCAAAATTAACGAGAAACCTTTTAGAAGTATTTAAATCATATCTTCGTTAATTAATGTCATCCGAAGACGCAAGCTAAGAACACTCTCGATCAACTCTCTTTTGGAACAAAAAAAGTTTTTCAAAATTTGTACATCCGTTCAGGCGCTAGAATGCCACAGACAGACAGATACACAGACACGTCAAACTTATAAACCTCTTCTTTTGTGTGTCGGGGGTTAAAAACTCAAATTAAGGCTGAATGCTAGAAGTTGCTTTGTCTAAAGAAGATTGTGTCAAGTTGGGAAGGTTGGGTATAAATAAAGTCGATTCCGGGGGACATGCACTCTACCACCCAGGAGGAAAGACATTGACGTGGAGGCCGGTGGACAGTGTTGTTCCCGGAGGTCTAGGGCGTCAAAAGTGACTTGGGGCGTCAACTTCAAAAGCGAGGACAAGTAACAATTTACTAGATTGCTCGAAAACTATAGGCATACAAGAATTAGTCACTCACTTTTCACATAAGAAATTGGTTTTGGGAAAGTATGAGGTTTTAGTCTTGCTATCGTTATTACTTTCAAAGAATATTTTTGTTTGCTCCTTCTTCTGTTAATTAAATATATTTGTTGGAGATATGGGATCAAAAAGTAGCAACCATACTTTTCATTGCCCATAAAACACATTTATCTTGTGCTGGGCTGTCGATATCAGAGTTTCGCGCTGCTAATCATACGAGCGCAATCGGTCCTCTAACTGCCAAAATGTTCGATCGCTTCCAATCGATTGCCTATCATCTGCTCGTCGACTGGTGCAGTAAATAACTCTTAAATGCAATATCACAAGGTTCACACTAGGGGAAAACTAAGATTTGATTTTCGACCCTGACAAAAGTAAGATTATTTGGAACTGAAGTCTTTTTTTTTTTTTTTTAAAGTTTAGTTAATTGCTTTAGTATTTAGACAGATATTTTTTTTGAAAAAAATATGTAAAATGTCACAGAGAATTGTTTTCAACTATATTATCATTCTGTCAAGAAAGATCATACAACTCAAATTCAAAATAATAGAATACTTCTCTTTTTTGGAGAAAAGTTTATCCTAACCAAACATAAGTGCAAATTAGGTATTTAAATGAACGTGCCACCTTTCTTAGACCTGAAAGTGTGCATTTCATTTCAAATATACTCACTTAAAAATAATCTTAGACAGAATAATCATACTTGCGACAAACTACGGGTTAACAGGTATGCAAATATTTTGGTTACTTTTAAAAATCCACATTGAATAAGTAAATTATTCTAACTTTTTGACCCGTATAAAAAATCTATCAATTTTTCCAATGTGTTAATGATCTATAATTTGTAAAAATAACATCTCAAAAGTTGTTTAAATTGATTTACCCATTCATGAATAACGTGTTTTACTCTTTTTAATTTGCATGCGTTCATTTTTCCCGACACAGGGACAAGTTTTGTTCAAACAGTTCTGATATTCTATTATTTTGAATTTGGTTGTAGTCACTGAGTTATAAGAGGAAGATTGCTAACACTAGAGTGCAAGAATGATCATAGTCGTCCACCCGATAGTGGGCACGAAAGATCAATGTCCAATTCGTATCATTCACATCAGCTGATCTACAGCTGCAAAAATGAAGGATGTAGGGGAAAGTGGGGTAAAACCGGGAAGCCGGGAGCAAACCGGGTACCCCCTTCTAACCCCTGTAAGCGCTACAATCGCGCGGACTGGAGAGGAACTATCTTCCACTTTGATGGAAAAGCAGCGGCCATTAAATTAGAACGCAATAGACTCGCTTCTTTCGTTCCTGTTAAGAAAATTCTGTTTAAGTGATTTTTGTTTAAAATTTTTTAAACAAAACTAGACCGGTTATACTATGTTCCTGTTTCTACAACAGTAAAGGTATGTAGCTCTCTTTGTACAACATTTAATTACGTTAATTATCATTCTATGCAATTGTCTGTAGCGTTCTGTATAGTCACATGACGGCATTTTTTATGACAGCTGTACGTACGGGGCAAAACCAGGTACTAACTGGGGGGCGAAGCCGGGTACTACCCCCATACACTAAGAGAATGACGCAGCTGAAGGAGGACAAGAGAAAGGGAAAAACTGTCATTTTGACAGGCTCCCCTATCTTTAGGCAACTTTAGAAGAAGAGAAAAAGGGAAATGATAGAAAGAAGACCAAAGATGGAAGGAAGAAAAAAAAAAAAACCTGACAGAAAGACAAACGAATCAAAGAAAAGGCAACATTATAAAGATGCCAAAAAAGAACAGACAGAAAATAAGCGTCCAAGAAAAAAAAAAGGATAAAAATTTTATTTCGACTGGTTTTTCATAGGCCTTATATTACCGCAAAAAATTAAAAGTTAAGATAACTAAATGTACTGTCAACTCATCAATATCTTGTAAGTACGTTTTTCAAATAAAAGTGATGCCTTTTGCATTTGATTAACTAAAAGCTTTCTTTCTTTAAAAATAATTTTACTCTCCCATTTTCAACATAAATTCAATAATTAATTAAAATACATCTTTTTTCCGGATCAAATCCAACCATCCGAATTTTTGATTATTCGAATGGGTTTCTTCCAAATTGATTCGGATAAATGGAGTTCTACTATGTTTGGATAAATGGAGTAATACTGCAACAACTATTTTTTATGATATAAAATGGATGTCATCACTTGCTTTCAGGAGTTATGACGCATCAATAAATTTCGGTTGACTTCGAACTGTTAAAGGAATTTCCCAAGAACAGATAAACTTAGCTTCAATGCAAAAGACATTTTTTAAATCATAATTTTTTATTCATCACTTTGAGCGTGGTTTGCTCGTTAAAAATGTTTTATGGATCAAAGACTTAACATTGTAAGTGTATCAGCCAAATCTTTCTGATTTCCTCGTAAAATTCAGGATCTCGTTAAATCAGGTTTCGTTACAAGCGAAATCGGCTGTTCTGAAAAAAAAAAAAAATCTTGTCTCCGTACATTCTTCTTATTTTATCCTATATCTTGTTATTGAATGAAATTGCTTTGATAAAAAATTAAGAGTTAATTCGATTAAATACTTATCTATTCTTAGTATCAAAATACTGCATAGAAATCTAATTTTACAATTGTTTTTTGCAGTGCTTCTGAATAGAATCCTGTATGAAGTTTAAAACCAATAATAAAAAGGAAAGAAAACGTTGAATAAAATTTAGATAAGATGAAAAAACTATTCTCGAATATAAGTACTTTTGGTAAAAAAATCGATGGTAAAGATAGATACCGGGTAAGAAGAAGTTAAGATTTTCGATCCCTTCTTTCTGCAAATTCACTTTTGATTATTCTGTCTGAAAATTGGCCATAATTTTATTTTAGTTATCTTTTTGAAACAGAAAGGATTTAAAGAGTAAGAGCGAAGAGATAAATTGAAAAAGATTACGCCGGATTATATTTCAAAAAGTATGCCCTTATCATTTTACAGGGCTCATTTTGCATGTCTTGAATATCGAGTGTATAAAACTGTTTCAAACTATCGTCAGTTGTCCTGAAATTAGTGGTGCTTTTCACATATTGTTGTGTCAAAATTTTCAATGAGGATCAGATGGAGTAAATGACAACAAACTCTACTACCACACTTGCGGTATTTTGAAACTAAACTGTCGCTGAGTCTAGACTAGGTAACGTATTAAAAGACATACGGAGAGTCCCGCGAGTTTCTGTTTCAAAAAAGTTGTGGAAGCGACATGATTGTTTGAAAACGGAAACTGTGATAAAAGTTTTTTTTTTTTTTTTTTTAAGTTTATTGCGAACTACAAATGTGAAGTAGCTGGTTTCTACTAGTTTAGCTTGTCATGTGGAAGGTTTCTAAAAACATTTAGTTTTGAATTTCACCTTTCAAGCTTTTTTTTTGATGCGCAAATGATGTGTTTCTATTCACCCCACAAATCCTGTTCTCTGTACTAAACAGAAACAGATAAGTAGGGTAGGTGGGGGTAAAGCCCCGCGTGGGGTAAAAACCCGCACCGACATTTTAACTTGATCACCTTGGAGTAAGAAATTTACCTCTAGGTGGTGGGTTTGTCCTATAGAAACCTATTGAGCAATGAAATTTTGTCCTGACTAGGCACTCCAGAAACGAGAAAGGGGGATCAGTCTGTTTTTTACTACTTTGATCTAACTTTTCTAATATATTGTGTGAACATTGTAAAATGTAGAATTTGAAAAGAAGAATCAATGAATTACATGTTAATACTGGAACATTAAAGCTTCACCTTCGGGTGAAAACAGTTATTCTAATGGCTGCTTAAAAGCAACATGGGGCGTTTTTCAGAAAGTGACAAAATGGGGAAAATCCCCGCAGTTGTTTTGGGGTAAAACCCCGCATCTCCAAAAGGTCAAGGATTCTCTCCACTAGGCTAAAAATTGTCTCTTTTTTGAAATATTATTAATATCTTTGTTTAGCATATGTTTTGTACAACTTATTCATCTTAAAAATTAATTGTTGGGGACATTTAGTCATGAAGTTTTAATTTCGATAAGCTTTGTTAGTTAAAATCTTACATTCATTTCAATTCAAATGTGCTTTCATTAATGTAGTAATTTCTTCTCTCTCTCTCTCTCTTTTTTTTTTTTTTTTTTTTTTTTTTTGCACATTTACGTACGTTTAATTTTTTGTTTTAGTACCTTCAGAAGAAAAACAATTCAGAACCATGATAAATGTCGAACTTAATGAAGCACGCAACTTACTTGCAGGCATCTCTTCGTTCTGTATGGTAGACATTAAAGTTAGGTTCAAAAATATCGATTGAAGACATCTCTGAAAAATGAAACAAAAGCTTGGGACTTCGAAGAAGAAACAAATTTCCCTATAAATACGAGTGAAATTGTAGAGAATAACTCGAAGCTTATCCCTGCACAATGTGGCCAAGATAACTTCAATATGACAAGAAGGAGAAGGTTATGTAGAGGTTTCCTTTTTACATAAAACATCTAGAAGCCTGCAAATGTACTGAGACACAGAAAGAGTCATTGGAAATGAAGACGTTATAAATAAATAGTCGTAACCTCAGCAGGACACGGTTCCATCCACGACGCAATAACATTTTTAGAAAACTCAACCTAGTGTACTGTTAACTTAAAACACTGGGTACTAGATATTCAATTAAATTATGCTTCAGGCATTTAAATTATTTTTTATAATGCGGCTGCCATTTTTTCCCGGGTAGTTAATCCTCCTTTTATGGAAAAGAAAATATTTTCGTGACAAAGTTAAAAAGTAAAAAAAAAAGTTTAAAAGTGTGAGATATTTAAGTTCGGTACTTCTGTATAACAATAAACCAATGGTTCAAGGAGGTTTTTCAAGTGTTTTTATCAAGTAGGCACCCTTTTTATTCACATTCGTCTTGAGTGGGGTAAAGATCCGCATTGCGGGGTTTTACCCCATATTGTGGGGCAAAACCCCGCAATTTTGTTTTCCCGCTAAATTGTAATTTTCTCAATTATTACTAATCAGACGTAGCTCAAATTTGGAACGATTATAGGTAACAACCCACGCAATGACTCTAATTTGAAAAAAATGGGAAAATATGCATTTTATTTACCATGGTGGTGTAAAAACTGAAAATCGCGGGGCTTTACCCTCACCTACCCTATTTCATTTTAACATTTTTTTGGAAGATAAAATTGTGATGCAAATTGCGCCTTTGTGTGTATGTGTATTTTACATGAATTCAGAGCATAATGCAATTTTTTGTGCGGTTTATCTTTCGAATGATGTCAGATTACACTTGGACGATTTAGCGGGTCGTATGGCACCTACTGGCCAGTTTGATGACTGCTGGAGTAGATTTTCTTAAGTTTCTCAACTGATTGCGTATAGTGAGATAATCTACTTACATCTTCATCACAGAGGACATAAATAGGGTGTTCATTTACCCCATAGTCTCTGGGTAAAAGGAAACACCCCGAGGTAAAAAGGAAACACGATTTCATCCACCAAAAAAAAAAAAACAGTTACAAAATTAAATTTGTCGTACGCATTTACTCACAGCGAGTGTAGTCTTGAACACAATGCACAAACTTTATCACTCAGCTTATCCAGAAGAATGGAAAGATTTAAAGTTGAAAGATTGAAATTCTGTTTCCTTTTCCCTAAACTAATTTTTACTTGCGTATTGAAAGAGGTTTTTTGATGTTGTTCTTCGCTTATTGGATATTAAATGTGGTATATTAAGACCAATTTTTTTCTCTGTAATTGTATTACTGTTATTGCCTCTTAAATAAAAATATTTTGTAAATCTTAACCCTTAACGCGTATTGCCATTTAGCATCATACCCAATTATGCTTCTAAAATACTAAAAGCACAAATCAAATCTTTGTGGTTGCCAACAACCAATAAAATATTCACTGTAAATGCGATTAAATCAATTTTAAACCTTTGTATAGCAACAATAACATGTTGTGGAAAAAGTAGATCTTTATGACCAATCGTAAATATAGGACATACTTTAGTTTTCTACGCTTGAAAATAGCTTTTTGTTTCTATTCTAAGACGAATCAAGTTTTATTTTTTAAATAGTATGATGTTAAAATATTATCAATGTTTTAGGTCTTCGTAGTTTTTTCATGTAAAGCCCAATGTTGACAAATGTTTTTTTTTAACCATAGGGGAGACTGTTGTACCTTGGATCACTTCTAAAGCTTTTTGGTTTTTAAAAAAAGAATATGTGAATTTTATGGTTTTTAGTTATTAAAACTTAACTTCAAGTCTTTTTGCATAAATCAAACATTATTTCGGATTATAAAAAAATATTTTTCTATTTTTGTATATTTTTCACAAATTGTATGTAATTTGGACCATGGTACATGATGCTCGTGTACCTTGAGACAGACCTCTTGTACTTGCTTAACTGCATAACTTACGTTGTATTCAAGTTTATTGGACCCACTTTTATTCAACTTTGTTAAATGCCTAGTAATGGTTGACCTGATCACTTTGAATACTTTTTCAGCTTCTCTAAATGTGATTTTTTTTGTTAGGATCATTACTTCTTACTGCTTCAATAGCATTTTTCAATGCCTCAACATCTATTGGATCCCTCTTGATTCCAGTTTTACTTCGAGGCATGATGAAATCCTACCTATAAAAAAAAAAAAAAACAATCACTACAACCTATTGTACCTATTGTACCTTGATCCAGTGGTTCAAGGTACAAGATGGAGCTTGGTTCCAAGGTACACGAAGGTGCATGTTTATACAAAAGTGGCTACCCTAACCTAACAGCTACGTAAAAAGTAAAGACTAAATGTTGAATACACTTACCGAGAGATAGACAATAGATATAATGGTCAATCAGTTAGGCAACACTAGTCTTTAAATGTCCAATTTCATTTAAGTAACACTGGAATTATTTACTTTTGTTTGCACAAATCACAAAGCAATCACTGTCCACATAAAAGCTCGAGTTTCAACCTACAGCTCACTCTGACAGGTGGAGAGACTGTCATGACTGTCATAGTACCGTGAATTCTCACTAGGTAAAAGCGCTAGTTAATTAGAGTGCATGGCGCAAGGTACACCATGGTCAAGGTACAACAGTCTACCCTAAAGGGTATTTAAACTAACTACCTATGTTTTTTTAAAAGTATTTTCCCGATTATTTCCACAAGAGCTAAATTAAGAAACACTTTATAATA
This sequence comes from Uloborus diversus, assembly GCF_026930045.1. NCBI lineage: Eukaryota > Metazoa > Arthropoda > Arachnida > Araneae > Uloboridae > Uloborus > Uloborus diversus. Next base: position 52,792,147 of record NC_072731.1, read on the forward strand.
ATAATAATAATAATAATAATAATAATAAAACAGAAACTTAAGGGTTTAGTCCCAGAAAAAAAATTAAGCTGCTCATTCACATGAAACCAATTCCTTCGCATTTTTAGACCTGCAGGAGAGGAAAGTCTTAAGATCGCCTAGCTTTAAAAACAACTTTTTCCATCGTAAGAATGATGACGCCTACGCAATTGTTTTAAAACTCACCGAACTGTCAGAATGTTTTCTAAATGTTACCTAGTCTTTACTCATCAAGTTATAGTTTCAAATTAAGCGAGTTTGTTTCCATTTACCTCATATTCCCTTTTACCTCGACAGACCTTGTATAATTTCCATTCCCAATATAATTTCCGGGGAGACGAGGGAAAATTATTTCTGCGATGAAAATTATGTTATTTCAGTTGCTTCTTTTCTAGAATTTTTTCATTACTAAATTATCGTATGGTTTCCTAGTAAAAATTGCATGTCAAGTTTATTCTTTCAACGGATACTACATTGGCAATTAAACACGTTATATAAAGTTTTGTTGCTAAGAAAAAAAGAAGCTCTTTCGCGGGAGCGAAGTTAGCAGCGAACTTACTAACAATAAAACTTAGTTGCTGTAGTTTTAAACTGATTTGAGGTAAATTTCTATTTTAGAAGAAGAGAACATTTCCGACTCACAGTACAGCTTCTAATAAAGTAGTAAACTCTCTGCAATGAACAGGAATTTTATTTATTTCTGTGAGAAGTTAAAATATTTTCCTTGCGGCCACACACTAAGATAAAGTAGTATTTTCTGAATAAGAATTTTTGCTTAAAGTCATCCACTAAAATTAGTACTTCAGATTAATAATAAGAATGAGATTATCAAGGGGACATTAGAATTATAATTTTATTTGCTTCTCGCCACAACGATTTAAGTGTGAGTAACCCTCAAATGTCATGAATGGCAGTAAATAATAATAATAATTACAAAATCCGACTGTTTGTAAGTTGCATAGGTTGTTCTTCGATAGATTACATTACCATAAACTTTGTACAAAAGAAATAAGCGACATTTTACACCGCATCGCGAAATACTTTTTTTTTTTTTTGAAGTTCGAGTTTCCTAATGAGAATAATAATAATAATAATAATAATAATTTGAAGAAAAATTCTCAAGTACGTTAACTTTATTAGTCATTGAGCTCAAAAGTATTTCTTTTTTCCGTAATTTGTATTTACATGATCAGAAATCAGCTTTAAAATCTTTTCTAACTTGATGCGAAAATGGTTAAAGTCTAGGTTAAACCATTTGCCGATATACAGTAATCGTGAAACGGAACAGCAGTTCTGTGCAAAAGTGGATATTCAACTACGCAAAACCATTCAATTACGCAAAATCTTATTTTATTTCTGTACACTACGTTTGTTCTCATCGGCTCATATATAATTGAAGACTTTTTTTTCAGTCTTTTTATTTTGATGGCATGTTAAATTCAATAAAAATGCGGTATGAAATTTCCACGAAGTTTTTATGGTAGTTAAAGCGACTTTTTCTCTCAATTTTTAAGTAGAAGGTAATATCAAATGAGGCAGTGAAAAGCAAAGTGATAGAAGTAGACGTTTTAAGGTTTTAAGTAAAACTCGTTTGAAACTCGGAAGATTCTAGTTAGGTTTTCATTGAAATGTTTTTATAAATCACCCTGTGTAACAGCACCCAGGGCTATTAGTTCTATTTTTTTGTCCCAAAGCATAGAAGTTCTCCTATCATTTATACTGGTTATCTGCAAATTTTTAATTTTGACACTTACAGCCTCGCACTACATCAAATGTTGTTTTGATACATATTGTTAAAAGGAATTGCCAATAAATATTTATTTGGTTATAATTTTTACCGTACCGCTTCAAATTTAAATTTAATGGATAAGAAATTGCGAAAAATCATAAAACCATTACAGCTTTCAAGAAAGGAACATTCAATAATACTTATATCAAGAGCAGCGCATGCAACCGCACTTTATTGCTGTTGTAAAAGAAATATTTAAAATCGGAATTGCCATGATTATCCCATTACAGTGTTTCGCCACACATCGTACAATCTTTACATTTCTACGTCGTGATTCCACCTTTGAAAGGTAATCGAACTTCGACCGAAAGATTGCGATTGTTGCAATTGTTTCGTTTCCGGAGAAAAAGTAATTTTCTTTGTGGTGTATTTTTATATTACAGGCAGAAATTTCATTGCTTTCTGCTATTCTTTTCGCGGAAACATCGAAAAACATCCAACTAAATCGAATTCGGAGTTGTTTTACGGATGAAGTTTCAAAAAAAAAAAAAAAAAAAAAAAAAAAAACAAATTTTGTTGATTTTTCTCAGTAGCTGAATTTTATGTAACTAAGAAAGTACAATATACCCTCGTTTTAGGCGGGTTTATTTTACGAGATTTTTATTATAGGCGGTTTAAGATTTTTTTCCCCTAACGGGGCTGTGTAAGAAGTCATCCGGAATTGACCAGACCTCGTGCGCTCCTTAACAAGGCATTCGTCTTTCATATGACACCATTAAGGCGCTGATGCATGACACTAGTAGTTTTTGACGCCCAGTTTCCACCAGATTGAGGCACCTGGGCTCTCTTTGATGCAAAACTGCACCAGCAACTTAATTTTGTCGAGGGAATTCAAAGCCAGGCGAATACCCACGGGATCTTTTACATGCCGCATAATCATGCGGCATAATCATGCGACATGGGTGCTGATGATTTTCTGCATCTCGAAAATCCACCGACTGGCCACCCCAGGCCAGAATCCGGGTCCCAGGCGTAGAAGGCCAGCGCCTTACCATCACGCCACCAGCCGGCCAGTTTAAGATTTGATACCTTTATATCATTTTACGCGGATGAGTTTTGATTTTACTCGGATGCGGCATTGCAAACAGATAAAATTTTCCCCTTTTAAGAGGGGAATTTTTTTTTCCCTTTTTAAAAGGGTTGTGGTCGCTTTTAGAAGGAAGGTGTTTTTGTGTTCTCTCGTAATTAGTTTGCAGTTGTAATGTAATGAAATTCCACAACATCCAACTTGCAGGTAAGTGTACATTCTTATTTTCATTTGTTAATTTATTCAATGCGGCTACTAAGTAACGTTTTGCTGTACGTTGCTGTACGTAACGTTTTTGCTGTATTTGTAGTGCTTCGTTACGCCAATTAAAATGCATTCAAATCCAACATGGAAATAAAGGGTAATGGTGCTCACTTAAGCTGGTGAGTATATGACTCAGCTCAACGACTGAGACACATTGCTGAATCTCAGATGTGTGATGATAACGCTGAGTATCCGAATGATTTGCTTCCATACGAATAGGATATGTAGACAGAACACTGCTGTTCTTGAGAAAAATTTTAAATGGGTAATGAAAAGTAATTAAGTTGTACTCAATATGCTATTACAGTATGTACAAAAAGTGTTCGCTTAAAGCCTCATGTACTGGTCAAACACATGGATAGGGCAGTGGTTGGAAAAACTCCTTTTTTTTTTGTAGCGAACTACAGCTACAACTACTTTATTACAAATGTAAACTACAACTACTTTTTTTCAAAATGTAGGAAATACAAACTACTTTTGAAAAGTAATCGCGACATTGCTACTTTTTAAAAAATAAATAAGTGAAAAGAATACACATACACACCGTTTGAGGATTGAACGAAAAAATTCAAAAACTAGTTTAGATTAATAAATTTGAGAATTTGAACATGGAATATTACTAAGAATTATTTATTCTTTCATTCTTTTACCGAGCCAATTTGTCATTCCAAACATTTTTTACGATTTTTACGAAAATTCGCTGCAAGAAAGGATTTAAAAAAGTTGAAGGAATTCAACCTTCAAGTTTTTAATCCTTTCCTAACAGTGAATATTTCGTTCAAGAAATGCAACTCGGCTACTTGAAAAAATAAATAAGTGCAGTTAGAATTTGATTAAAATTTTATATATGCATACAATGATGTACATAAAATTGATTCAGATGGTGAAAAACATATTTTAAACAAAAGGGAAAAACCTTAATTCTCATTATAGGAGTAAATTTTATAGGAACTTATATTTTGTAAGAACTAGTTAATTGATTTTGAGCTTCAAGCTAGGGGTTCGGACCTGGATCCCATCTCCTTTCTTACGCTACCGATAAAATGAAACAAAAGCATTTTTCAATTTTACCGAATGATCTCAAAAACTTACAATATTTAATAATTGACTTTTATTTTGTTGATATATTACCACTCAATCAGTAAAAAAGAAAAAATAAAGAAATAGGAAAAATATCTCAAACGATACTAATATATTTTAAAATATTAATAAATGTCCGAAATATAAAACGTAAATAAAAATGCTTACTTTACTTCAATGGACAATTTTTAAACTACAGTGGACTCTTACCACAACGTGATTAGACTTACGCGAAATGGCAAAATAGCGAGCTTTTCTCGAGTAACGAATTTCGGAGCTGACGCAAATTAATCACCCCGCAACACGAAAATTTTCAGAAGGGAATCACAAGTGTTAAGTATCGATTTCTTTTTTGGTTACTAAATATTAGTTTCGTGAATGAGCTTCCCTTTAGCATCACTGAAAGCAGAAGTACCCCGCACTATACTAGTAGGAACATCGCTTTGTTAATTTACAAATCGCCACCCCGCATCTTTTACATTCTAAATATGAAGTTGATGAAACATTATTTCACGTACGCGAGCTGTTTATCTAAAGTTTTAAAATGGAAGGAGAACTAGAAAGTTTCTGACAACTAAAGAAATTTAAAGATTTTCGATATGCTTGAACAACTAAAAAGTGCGTCGAATATAATTACTGTATCTACTATACACTACTATTGTAGTGCTGCATTTTATTATTGCTACATACTATACGTACCGTACTGTTTCATTTTACGCCTTTCTCTCTCATTGATTTTGTGCATCCTAACCGTATTTTTATTTAATAAACAGCTTTTTTTTTAAGTACAATTTCAGTTCTCTATGTTTAAATTCGGTAATAGGAAGTTAAGAAATGATTGAAAACAGTTTGAAGGGTGTTTTTAAATGTCTAAAATAATTGGTATGTCATGAAAAACCCTTTTCCACTACGCCAAATTCCAACTTACGCAAGAAGTTTTAGAACGCATCCCTCGCGTAAGTTGAGATTCGACTGCATGTGCATATGCGGATAACATTGATATCGAAAGCTTTTTGCTTAGCTGGCAAAGTTTGCATGAAACGGAAAAATTTCCGTTGTCATACATTTCTATAACACTAATATTTGTTGTTAGCCGGCCAGAAAAAAAAAAAAAGGCAGTTCAATATCATACATTTCCATAACATTTACAGTAGTTTCCATATTAGGTGGATATTGGCACAATAATCTGATTGACATCTAAAATGTTCATCCATTCTCTGCTGCCAGAAAACACAAATGCGATACTAAATTGGCAGTTACTGCATATTTCTTTCTTTCTAAGCCATGCTCTATTCAAGACGAATATTGGGAGAAATGTGAAAGTTTCGATATCAAACAAATTATTGCCGTCAAAATATGTCTGATTCCAGCTCGTATTTTTCAGTCTTAAGAGTCTGGTTGATGCAAGTTCTACTTGCGTGTAAGACTTGCACCAGTCTGATTGTTTGAATCCTCGTTTTTTTTTTTTTTTTGAAACTTTTTTTAGAACTAGTTTTCAGAAATCGCTACAAACTCTTTTTTTTTTGTAGCGTACTACTCGCTACTCTACTTTTTTCTAAAAGTAGTGCGCTACACTACAGACTACTAAAAGTTGTAGCTACTACAGTAGCGTCGCTACCTGTAGCGCACTACTTCTAACCACTGGGATAGAGTCGTGAACAGTCTACACAACTACATAGGTGACTTTTTTCATACTTAAATGTTTGTGCAAGCTAGTTGAATGTTAATTCTTCCTCGAGCTTTGGAGTTATACTTCGTTAAAAAACTACTTATTTTTTGTGTAAATTTGACTACTTGGTATTCATACTTTCCTTTAACTGAGCGACACTACCCTTCTTCCCCCTAAGATGGGGTTCATGTAATCTCTGCATTATATTCAAGTCAAAACATTTAGCAAATTAAGGAAGAATATTCGTCAGAGATTCTCATTTATATCAGTACAATTAGGGGCGGATACGGACTACCATTTTAGGGGAGGTCAATTGGTACACCACTTGAGGAATGAGCCATGGACATACTGTACATATGAGGATATACATAAAAATATAACAAATGTTTGAATGCAAAAGCTCATTTTGTCACTGGTGTAAGATTCCCCAATCTCCTCTTATTTCAGTGTTAGAGTAAACATTTTACTTCTAGAGGGAAAGAGTAAAGTTAGAACTTTAATAAAGATAGCATTCAACACATGGTGCTCTAAGCATTTTGCGTTATGAAAAGTAGATACTTTTACGGTGCAATCGGAGAATGTGCTTTTCACTGATTGATTTTCTTTTCGCCAACTAAAGTCAGTTTTTTTTTGTCTTACATTTACTGCGACTTCTTTTCATTTTCCCACGTTTTCAGAACAATTGTAACTAACCTAAATTTATTGAAAACGGTGAAAAATCAGAATTAAAAAACTCCTAATTGTTGTAAACAAATATAAGTAATGAATGAAATGAACTGCGTACTTGAGGGAATAAGGCATCAAAACTCGAAAAAAAAAAATAAATAAATAAATTCTATTTCTGCAAGTTTCGGAAGAATTTCACTAAATTAATTTTGGCTACCAGTATTAAGAAAATTTTAACTTCAATGGAGGAAATTTTCCTCCATCTCGGTTATAGCAATTGCAGACTGATGATAATATGAATGGAACTGCAGAATCTGGCTGTGGTCATTGAAAGTGCGCTCGCTATGAACTTGTGAATAGTCAATACTATTAACATGCTAGCCCTTCATTTAAAAATTTAAATATTTATTTCAGTTTATCTAAGTTGAAATCTCTTTCTAATATTTACCAAGCCATTATTCGTTATAATCTGTTAATTTTTGATTGGGTTTTAACTTTTCTATGCATTATTAAAACAAAACTTTTTTGAATAATTAATAAACAAAAAAACGAATTTTTGGAAGTTAACATTTTAGCTCAGTAATTTTTTACGGTAATAAATGTATATAATTATGGAATAGTAAATGAACTTTCAGCTTGTTCCAGTCAAATAATTGAAATATAGTATAAATGTATAGTATAGTGCAAGCAGCAGTTAAAAACTTATTCTGTTGCTATTTTGATCCCCACTTACTTGAATTGTAAACAATTTTGCGATTTTTCGCATGAGAACTTAAGCTTTAGACATGCGAATTATTGTTATTGTTGCTGTTATTAACATTATTTTGCAGTGTAATAAATACTCTTTTCTGGAGAGCTTAGTTAAAATAAAACTGAAAATATTTCTCAAAAAAAAAATTCTTTTTTTTGTATGTTATGTTGTTGTTTTGCAACTATAATTTATATTGCAAAATAAATTAATTAAATTAATGAAAAAGTAAGGATAAAAATTTAAAAATCCGAACATTTATATTTATGAATGCTTCGATGTATAGGTGCATACAGCGTGTGTCTTCAAGGAACTTATTGCTATCAGTGTTTCAGCTGGAACATTTTTTCTTCTTTTAATGATTTCGCAAAACCTATCGTCGAAAAAGTACAACTTGCTCATAACTGAATAGAGTATTGCCATTTTCTCGAAAGTAATTCCAGGGAAAACATTTTTCTGATGAACAAATATTAAACTGCAGACGGAGAAAATGAGAAATACCGAACCTAACGAAAACCAATAAATAAGTAAATCTTCCACCCTCGAGTCACTGCAAAAAATTCAAGCGATATAGAGATGGCGAACATTTATTCGTGATTGCTGCAGAAAGAGTTCCTCGCTATTTTGATAAGAGTGAGTTCCTTAATTATTGTGGACATTTTGTCCACCATCTGACTAAAAACATTTTCTTAAATATTTACTTAAACAGATGATGAACGGATGGTAAATGAGCATCTGAGCGCCATTTCGTTTTCAGAAAGTCATAATATTGTCTAGAGTTCGTGATACAACTTCAAACTCTCTTTAAATGACCTGACAGTTCTTGAGAAAAACACAGGAAATTTATTTACAACTACAGTGGCTCCCAAAAGTGCTCGTACACTTTGAAATTTTTTAGTAAAACCAAAATAACGCAAAACTGAATTCGAATATGAAGTCCAATATTTTTTCACATCATTCTTATATCATTCTAAATACAACCTATTGGTTTTTTCAAAATATTGACGGATCTTCTTTTTGAAATGGGTCAGAAAACGAAGATACAGAGAAATAACACGCCACAAAAGTCATCGTACACTCAAATATTTTCGAATAAATTCATGATTAAAATTATCATATGCCGTTTTATTAATATTTTTGCATTGTGTTGACCCTTTTAAGTCATTTGGCTTTAAGTTTTTGTTTATTTATTCCTTAATATTGTGCTTATTAGTGTAAAATGGCTGGTATTCGTAAAAAAACGCAAACACCATTAAAAATTTGAATTTTTTTCCCACAGTAGTGGTAAATTAGTTTGAAATGTCTCTAAATTAGTTAATTTGTTTGTTTGTATAGTAAAGTGCTTGATAAAATGCTTTAAAGAAAGGAATCGGACCGAAAACAAGGTAAGAAAAGGTCAACCGGCGAAGTTGACAAAACGTGATCGGAGATTTAAAGTTAAAAAAATTATGAAAAATACACATTTGAGTGCTGTAAACGTTTCTGCAGAGTTGAATGAAACATATTACACTTAATTTTCACCTAAAATTGTTCGCCAAGTTCTCTGATTAGCTGGTTTAAATGGGACCTCTTCCCGCAGAAATTTTCCTGGTCGTGCGAAAAACAGAAAGCTTACGCATTTCGTCGCAAAATCAATTATAAATAAGCTAAAAACGTTTTAGAATCACGTCTTACTTACAGATAAAAATTAATTCAACATTTTTGGTTGAATTGTTGTATAACTGTAAGTAGAAGAAAAATTAGGCACTTAATCTTAAGAACTTATTTGGATCAGTTAATCAGGACGGTGGAGGTATTCTAGTGTGAGGGTGCGTATCAGCATCAGGACTTGGTAGTTTGTAATTTTTTGATGAAATAATGAATCATGCTGTTCCTTTAAATATTTTAAAAACCAATTTTGAACTCTTAGCGAAAAATTTGGTTATTGGAAACAACTTTGTTTTTTATCAAGACAACGATAAGAAGCACACGGTTTTCAACATTTGCGTCTAGTGCCACGAAAATTGTCCTAAAGTTTAGAAAATACCCCCTAAATCTCCAGATTTTAACTTAATGTAACGTATTTAGAGATATCTGGAGGCTAGATTACGAAAATAGGGCTTTAAAACGAAAATAGAGCTAGAAACAGTGAGACTCGAAGTGTGGTAGAACACTTACTCAGAAATTACGCAAAAATAAAAAAAAGAAAAAAAAAAGAAAGAAAAAAAAAAATGAAATCTATTCCCAGACGTTTAAAAGGTGTTATGAATACTGAATGATATTCTACTAATTAATAACCTAATCAAAAGTTAGATTATTCAATAATATATAGACATTTTAAAAAGTGTACGAAGACTTTTGTGAGATAAAATTTCCGGCACTTTTTGGTTTTTGATTTTGAAAAATTTAAGTTTTAATATTTTTTAAAAACTTTTTATGTAGTTCTGTTAAAAATTGATCATAGATCTTATAATTAAACACCTATTCCGAAATATTAATTCTAACCAATTGATTGGGGCCTATTTCGTTGAAAGTCGTAGGTGTACGAAGACTTTTGGGAGCCACTGTATGTACAAGAAATATCCTTAGCAACTGCTAAATTAACCACAGCAATTAGGAAAATATCAATTAACACCGTCAACTCAACGGTCACACACGTATTCACATCAAAATACGCAAAACCACAGCGCAAATGCACATACACACTTCCAGCGGAACGCTGAAAATGCGACTTCACAGTAGAAAACAAACTGACTGCCCATTCACAAGACGCCCGGCGTTTTATACCGAGCGAAGAAATATCTAGAAAATCCTACAAAGTTCTACAAATTTCTCATATTTTCCTTTTATTCCATTTACAAATCTTATCGTTCAGAAATGGGAGACTGTATACTTCATTCGAATGTAAGAGGGTTGTATACTCATTACAAGAAACTATTTACAGGTTAAGTTACTACAATAATTTCAGATGAAGAATAATGGAATAAACACCAAATTTAGCCAGATTACAACAAATTAATCATAAAAATAATAACTATTTACAGAAATTGTAACAATATCTTTAAAAACAGTATCATAACATCAACCCTTAACCGGTGAGACGACTTTCTTTTTAACGTAAGTGACGAGGTGGGTTTATATGTAACCCCAGCATTATATTTCCTCTGAACTTTACAAATATTTGCAAATTCAAGTAGGAAAATCAAAATAGACGCGTTAAAGGAAAAGTGGTACAGCAAGCATTTAGTATTTGAACACGCAGCTGTCCAATAAACAAACAGAAAATTTTATAGTATAGTATATCGCATGGAAAAAAGTTAAGTTGTTCTTTCATCCAAAAAAAAAAAAAAAAACTTTTATTTTATAAATAAACAATCATTTATAAACAAATAACGAACTGCTCGTTCACTAGAATCTGCTCATTCACAGGTGGGACTACACTGTATCCAACTTGTAAATGACAAGCATTTTAAACGATCTTAACAGCTACAGCAAATGACACCCTCTACCGGTGATTTCATAATGTGAACGTACGTTCTAAAATTACGTTAATAGTTGTTGGTGCAAAATTGCGCTAATGGTTGTATATTAATGCAAAATTACGTTAATAGTTGCATATTGGTGCAAAATTACGTTAATAGTTGTCTATTGGTGCAAAATTACGTTAATAGTTGTCTATTGGTGCAAAATTACGTTAATAGTTGTATATTGGTGAAATATTGGTGCAAATTTCAAGTAACCGTTCTAAGTGGTGGTGAGAAAAAAGGTCTATTTTTGTGTGAATAACTTACCGATCAATGCATTACTATATCTTAAAAAAAACTGATTTTTTTCATTTTTGGAGCAATTTTAGGCACAAATTTTCTCTCAACTCTAGTGTTCTGTAATATTCTCAATGAAGGTGAGCCCCTTGAGCTGTCAAATAGGTGTTTATTTTATATCAGATAACAGATAAGACATTCATTTCTACCTCGAATATTTGTGTGCAATAAGAGTTGAAAATCAGGTTTTAATATACGCTTGCTCGTATCAATGGGGAACAAAATAATACGAGCTTCCATGAAAAAGGTATGGTCCATTTCAAAGGAGCAAAAACACGCTTGTCGCTATTGCACTCAAGTCAGCCGCCTAGTGGTTATGAAAAGTAAGGTGTCAGTCGCTCAACACGAGTCATAGGTGTTGCACACGCTTACCATACGTTCTGAAAAAACTCAATAATGACTGACCTGTCAGAAATCGAAAATGGAATGATTGTTATTAGAATTAGATGCACTGGTTGCTCGGTGATGGAAACAGTCAGTTATCATACATAATGGTCATAAACAGATGTCTCCAAAATCCCATGTCAGCAGGAACTTTCTACTTCAATCATTTATAGAAGAGTTGCAATTTTTAAATCACTGGAAAATCGCCTGTCAAGGTATGACGGGGGAAAATTGCTTCTACATTTGAACGAAGCAGTTGCCTGTTTGGTGAAATTTTGATGGTTGAAATTTTGGCCCTAACCCCAGTGGATTAACCCTAAACTCTGGTGGATATCGTTAACTGTAGACCACTTTTTCGTTTATTTTCCTTCTCTTTAAATTACAGTCTTACCAGTAGAGCAGTTAAGCTACCGGATCCAGTTCAATCTTGTTAAAATAAGGTATTTCTCTGCATGTCAAACATTACCAAAATATATTATCATACCGTGACGCGAGTTTCATTGTTCGTGACGTCAGGAGCGTTACTCGATCAGTGAATTTGCTGTTATTTATATGAGGATTGGTGATATCAAGTCATGCTTTTAATGACGTCATTAGTTTAAAATACGTAGCAACTAGAATCCTTTACAGTGGCAACAGGTCATCTGGTCTGATGAAAAAATCTTCATAATTTTTCAGACAACTGAACGCGTTTATGTGTGGAGAAACCCACCGAAGACTTATGGTATGGGGTAAGGTATCTTGGTGTTGTTGTGGACCACTTGTTACTCTGTATGGGAAGGTTACCTCTGCTCACCGTGACGATATTTTGGAGATAAGATGCATCCTTTTGTCAAGACTTTATTTCTAGGAGAATTGCCAATTTTATCAAGACGACTAGGTTCCTATCCTAAAATAGTCCAAAAAGGTAAAAACAACTGTAACAGCGATAAATCTCACAAATTTGCAGAGAATTGCATGCACGTGTTTAAAGGTTGCAAGGCACTCCCACTTCAATGCGAAAGAGGTGAGCTAATGGATGAAAAGTCATCCACCCGAAACAGGCGTATGCATTTCTCTGCAAGTTCGTGTGGTTTAACGTAGTAATACTATTTTCCTTTACTTTTCTGCACAAAAGATATTTTTTGATTTCTTTGTTCAAGAATGGGTCGAGAGCAAGAAGAAGAGTTCGGATATCTTACTGGGCCTCATCAGCCTCCTAACTCAGAATTATTGAACTTTAGTGGGATTGCTCGACCTATGCTTTTGGAATTAGAGACTGCTCTCTAGGGATTAATGGCTTCATATCTCATTAAATGTTGTTCATGACCTCTATCAATCCATCCCATATTCCATACAATCTGTAATTAAGTTAAATGGTCGTCCAAGCCCTATTAAATAAAGCTTTCTTCTTATTTTATAGCTGTTTGTATTCACTTGTATATCACCGATGATGGAATGGATAAAGTTTGGCACTCTTATCGAAGTGATTCAAGTTCGACTTATGGCTGGAAAGTGGGGAAAGTTTACATCATCATGTTTGTGAGTATTATTATTTTCGCATTAATCTATTCATATTATATTCCTTAAATGAAAATGATCAAAAATGCTCTGTGTTAAAATATGATTAAATGATATATATACAGTCACTCAAAATAATAGCCGAACAAAAATACCATTGCATGGTGTTTGATTACTGAATTGGTTTTTATTTTTCACTAAAAATAGATCAGGTGAACCATAGTTTGGGCATTATCCCCTCCCCCCCCCAAATACACTCAAAAAAAAAAAAAAAAACTAGTATGTCTTGGCCATCATGAAACTTTCTTCTATATTTTTCTTTATGAATGCTTGACATGGAAGCCTTGAATCAGCACCTGGATCAAATATTGTTTGACTTCTTGGGGAGTGCTCCAAACACTAATGGGTACAAGTTCAACCACTCGATTTCATATGTATTCCTTTTACAAGAGTCGACACTTTTTTTTTTGCTGTAAACTTCCGTTCCTATGTAGGCTCGTTATAAAGAAATTGGATAATTTACTGAATTTAACGAATAACCTCAGTGACTAGCTCAAAGTCGATGAAGTTACGGCATCATTGCCGAATATTGACCAAACTAATCACACAAAAATAATTGCTTTTTTTTCCCCATTAACAGAACATTGTAAAGTTGCTTTTTTATGTACACAGTTTCAACAGTACATTAACCATGAAATATATTCTGTCAAATGTTTTTTTATACAAGATCTTAATGCCCCCCAATTCTTTTCTGCACCAAAATTACTTCTCTGCAACAGACATGCTGGGGGTCTGTTTATTCATAATGCATTACAAAAACTTAATAATACTACAAGGAAAAGTGGCTAATGCTATGGAACCGGTTGAAAAAAAAATGCTGTCAAGAGATGATGATTATTGAGAATTTCTTGAACTGATTTTGATAGAAGTAGAATTATTGTGTACTTCGTACTATGCACTATACCCAATGTTTCAAAAGATTTGGTATATTGGCGGAACCTTAGGTTTCTCTACTGCACTATGTAATGATTTTATTAAAAAAAAAAAAAAAACTCACGTAAAAAAAGTAAAATTTGTCAAGAAAAGGCTGCACATAGCTCTTCATAAAGCTGGGCCATTCCATTTGGTGGAACAATTTTGGTGGTTCCATTTAGTGAAAAATGTCCTGTTCCATTTGGTGGAACGGGACATTTTTCAGAATATTTCGTTTTACATAAATACAAATAAAACAAGCTAGAAAATTTATTTTTGATAGCAGCAGTAAGGATTTTTCATAATAATTCCGTAGAACATTTAACATATCGTTTTTAAATAAAATAATTGATGAATATGCAATAAAATGCACGTTACGGAACGGGACTCGTATAGGTCCCGTTCCGTCACGGACATTTTATTGCATGTCGTTCAATTATTTTATTCAATCTGACTAACTTTTAATGTTCACATGGTTCTTATGACAATCTTTGCTGATGCTATCAAAAATGAAATTTCTAGCTGGTATTATTTGTATTTATGAAACAAAACTACTCAAAATGTCCTGTTCAGTCACATGGAATGACCTAGCTACAATGGAGTGCCTTCAATAGAAGTGAAAGTGTAAATACACAATAAAGTAGAATTCACTTACACACGGCGTTCATTCAAAACTTTATTGTCATTTGTTATGCACTTTTAGCACTGATGGGGGTCCAGTATGCCCTTAAAATATCTTTGCGCATCATTTTCTTGACAATTTGTGCTTTATTTACATTGCCTCTTTTTGCTTTAATCTCATTATAGTTACTGCATCTGAAAGGTCGCACACTGAAAAAACGCAAAATTACAATTTGAATGCAGTTTCTTTCCTTCACTTTTCATGTATTGAAAGTTACCGCTGTCGTCTCAGAGTAAACGAATTTTTATCAGATTTTAAAGCGCAATTTTCTTGGGCGGGGGGGGGGGGGAACAGACATCTGGTACAAAATCTATTAGCACTCGTTTCGTAAATTAACACCTCTAAATTCATAATAAACACCAGGCTGCGCAGTCGCAGCCTTTTAGTTAGAATCGAACTGTTTTTTGGGTAAAGGAGTCAGCCGTAGTCGAGAGTAAAAGCTTTGAAATTCCAAGAGTCGGAGCCGGGCATTTTCTTTCAAAATCTGCGACTCTGTCAGTGCCAGAAGAATAGGAGTCGAGCAGATTTTGGGGTGAAGGAGTCAGAGTCACAGAGTCGAAGACTTTAAAATCATAAATTCATTCAGTCGAAGGCATAAAGGGAGATGATTCAGAGATCGAATCCAGAACTAGAGTCTCATTTTCCCTCCGACTCCGCAGCTCTTATAAAACGCAAACAAAAATATTTAAACGAAAATATATTTCATCCAGACAGACAATCTCGAGTTACTCTTCTTTTGTTTTACGTTTCCCTGGAAGAAAACTGAGATTTGAATTATGAAAATCTATTTCAAACTCCAGTACGTAAGCACTCAGCTTGCCTCCGCAATCGAGCTGTTGACTATATGACAGCATAACGCAGACGTAACACCAGTAACAGACAAATCGCCTTCTGCCGCGCAATTAATCCAGATCATTAAGCACACTTCGGTATTCCCTCCCGTTTCTCGATTACTTTCCCCAACTTTTACCTGCCCGAGGAAATGAAATACGATTTAGCTCCCAAATCGAGTTTCGTCGTTACGTACTAAACAAATTAGCGGGATCCGGGATCTTTTTAGTAATTACGCGAAGGAATGTAAGAAATCGGTCGGGATGCTCATTCACGCGCATTTTTTGGTGCTATGGTGTTATATATTTACGATTCAACATACTAATTGGTTTGGTAAATGTATCAAATATTTACATTGCTCATATCAATTAGTTTCTTAAAAGATGCCTAAAGGCAGTACTGTCAGGGTGATCGTTAGTGAGGCTGGGGCTTCATACTTTTTTAAAAATTAATATTTACTTAATATTTTGTCTGCTGCTTTTTAATTTGAGAAATGATGAACACAGTAACAGAACGATGAATATAATTAAATAATCATTTAGTATTATCGCGTTTTTATGTTTAGAGTCTTTCAAATTTTTTGTTTGAAAATATATCACAGAATATCTCGCCTTATAGCCGCCTTTGACAGCAATTAATGCAAAGTCTTAGGAAAAAAAATACATGTTTATCTTACAAACCTAACAACATTGTTAAAATTGCACAAAATGTAACCACAGACACTTCTTCTGTGGTCATAAATCGTCGCATTTTCAATTCAAAAAATTAGCCAGCGGATGAAATGGCATTCTACAAAATCGATGAGACTGAAAATTGAACAACTAAACTTTACTATTTCAATTCTCCAAGGAGATTTAAACAACAGATTTTTAAATTTTATTTCCAACGGCAAGGAATATGGCATTAAAAACTGTGCAAGAAAAAAACAGTAAAAGAATTGGAAGCAGAGGAAGAAAACTCATTGATCCATGAGCAGTCTAACAGCCTTATTCACAATCGCGAATAATCCTTCAATGTTGCCACCGTTGAAGATAATCCGAGGATACGCACGAAATCGTTATTCACAATCGCAAATGGAAGATAATTCGAGCCTACCAGGTGCGGATAATATCTTTGCTATATCCTCGAATCTGAGCCACCGATTCGGCGTCTTAATTCCGCGATTATACTCTCCACCGCACGTTTAAATGTAGGTAAATATAAACAATATGGCGGATATGATTGCGCAAAATTATCGCTTCAGGTAATTTGAACAATCTTCGTGACCTGCAGGAGCTCGAAAGAGTTGAAAGGAGGTTTTTTCTCCCATGTGTCATCTTTCTGCTTATTCGCCACAGTATTTGTGTTTTTGCATTCTAAAATGCCCTTGTATATATCAACTAAGGTCATTAATAATTCTTGCTCAAGAACAGAAAAGTTTGATTTTGTTTCTAATGTAGCTGCCTTATTTTTTCGTTTACGTGAAACACATGAACATCAAGGGGGAGGGGGGAAGGCGACTGGGAATTGTGGGAATGTAAACAACGTCACGTGACCAAACGCAGCCAATTAGAGAAGCTTTTACATCTGTGTCAGAATAATCGCTCGCTTCATCTATTCGAGGTTGGTGAATAAGAACAGCGGCTTGATCCGGAACAGACGATAAATTAATCTGTGCATTATTCCGCAGCCAAGCCGTGATTGTGAATAACTCTGTAAGAAACTAATGTCCGTCAGTTTCGGAGTTTCCTCAAAGTTCAGTTCATAGTCCAAGATGGCTTGAATCCGCAATTTAATTGCAGCAAACCGGGTAAGTTGGGCTTGGCAGGATACCAATTCAAAACAGTGTTTCTCCAAGCAATCAAGTCCCAATGTTATCACAGCTGTATGACGAAGCCAATTGGTATATTGAATTGAACAATCTTTAGTCAACTCTTCGTGCAGTTTCTACACATTAGGGACTGCAGGCAGAAGTGTTTTCAATGATACGTTTGGCAGTTGAAAAAAAAACTCACTTTAATTATCTATGGAACAATGGATCTTATTCCAACTAATGGGTCGTTTGTTCGTTGCCATCCACAAACACCACAGTGCTTCGGAATCCAGTGACTGGAGGATATCTGGCTTTCTTCTTGAGCTGTTTTAGGTAATTTTGACATTGTAATACACCTGCAGGGTGCGGCACTAGAACCAGAACAAGCAATTTTCCATGTAACTATATTGAAAATAAATAAATTAACGAAAAACAAAAACATAATAATATGAGTGAACCTTTAGCAATAATAAATTTAATTGGTTATAAACTGGCCGACTTTTGCAGTGATACAGAGGTGGAATTGCTTATTAAAATTTTCAGCCAATGTCAGCAAGTCTTTTACCTTTAATCAATCCTATTCCGTTTAATGCAATTGGTTTAAAAAATCCAAAATTTTGTGTAGTTTAGGGTAGACATCTGGCTCTAAAGTAGGCCATACAGTGTAATAAATGGAATTGAAGTCTAGCGAGTAGAGCGTCCACTCTACAGATAAAATCATGTCAAAACTTGCACCAATCCTGTCTTTTTGACCATATGAACTGGTGTAGAGTAATTGAAACGTCCCATCTACATTGCTCTGAAGTGCTCTTAGGCCTATACAAGTACAACAGCTTCTAAAATGTCTTTATGGTTCACTTTTTGATTCATTTTACAACTCTCATTCACAAAAAATCAGAAATTTTCTGTCGTTTGTCCATCCATCACAGACCTAGCCTGACTTCGGATTTTGACGATATTTAACATTTTCTAAGGTGCTTGGAGTGTTTACAGACCAAATTCTATCGTTCTGGGGGTTATGAGTTGGTTAAGCGGTAAATCAGTGAAAGGTATCTCCTCCAGCTTGGACTTGTTGCCCGTCTCAGAGGTTTCTGGCCATTTTGGAGTCGTACAAATTTGTTTTGTTCAGCAAAAGGCTCAATTTTCTGGAACTCGTAAAACTTCTGTCTTGCTCTGTTTTCGCCCTTTTAGTCGCACTTATTGGTTACAAATTCCCGTTTTACGAACACCCTCTCTCGAGGAAACCCAAAGATTTCATTGAAGTCTCTTTTGGGTGGCCTGACGATTAACGGAAATGTTCACGTTCGTTTTTGTACACTTCCAGGACGTCGACTATCATTTCCAAGCCACCTGAAACGGCTTCCTACATCAAATACTGTTTTCTAATCCCCAGCAAGCAAACGAACTGTCGTTCTCCTTGGTTAAACAATTTTAAAACAGAAGGTCTTTTGCTTAAAATTGTAAGAAAACCGTAAAACAATACAGAAACTAAGATATGTATTGTAAATTATTTTCTAATAAAGTGAGCGGCCAAAAAAAAAAAAAAAAGACACTCTTAAAAAAAAAATTTACTTCCATTTGATGATTCAAACTTTGTCCGAGTTTTTTTTTTGCCGCACAGTGTATAGTTGGTGAAATCTGGTAGGGCTGTGAAAGCTGCGCAGATCCTATCTGAAGCATTACGACACTGCCAGGTTAGGTTTGCTCTAACTATAAAGATGTTGCTATGACATGAGATGCTGTAGCCTTTCAGTCAGGCAAAATTACAATAATGAAGTTTCCAATCCAGAAGTAGAGTTTTTAACCAGAAGTTATTGCACAGCTACCTTTCAAGTAACAAACAAACAAACAACCAATCAATTTGATTAAACAAACAACCAATGCGCAAATTAGATGCCCGAGGAAGAAAACTGTGTTTGTTCAATTTGAACGTTTTATGTTTGAAACTTATCGCATAAAGAGTTATACAATTAATTTTTGCGTGTTTACATTACAATTCATAAGGAGGTGAAACATTCGTATGTAACCTTACAACGCCTACTGTTTGAATCCAAGTCATTATATTCATTTTAGGATCAGTCACACACACAAAAAAAGGACTTACGGAACACAATATGGGGTCATAAAGCAATTTTCCTCTCCCCCCCACCTTTTATGTGAATTTCTATCTCTTTTTTCAAGGGAAGAAACACTTATATTACTTTGTTAAGAAAAATGTTGTTAATTGCTTTTGTTACCGTCTTAAATAGCCAAGGGACTAAATCTAGAATTAACCACTTCATAACCAAAGCTAAGGCAGAATTACACGCAAATACCGAACAGCTCTATTACCATCGAGGGACTGCAGTTTCGACTTCGCTTTGGACTTATTATTCTGGAATAGCCATAACCAAACCGCAATTAAACAACATCATGTAGATATTAGTATATGTTCACACAACAGTGGTGGTCAGAATTATAAGGACACTCAGAAAATTGCACAGAAAAAAATGCTTCTGAAATAATTCAGTGAAGTTTATGCACAAAATGCCTTTTTATGCTAGAAATCATTGTGGAATGCAAACCATTTGAAAATACAAAATATAAATGTTTTACAGTGATTAATAAAAAAAATGTAATAGTTAAAACTGGACAAAATTATAAGGACAACAAGTATTTTTCTCTTAAAGCCCCGTAGTAATCAATAATGTTCCTATTTTTTCAGTCATTATTATCAGTCTTAATACGATAGATATTCTTGGAAATTTTTATCCTGGGTTTTTCGATGGATGAAATGAGTTCTTGCTATTTCGATAGTGAATACCATTTTTTCATACTTCGGATGCCAGAATGCCTCACTAAGCTTCCATTAAATTTAGATCAAGCCTTTTGTCCGGCCTGTACAGTAATTTCACGAAATTAGCGCAAAAAATCATTAATCATTTTGAGGTTTGAGAAACATGTAATTATGCATTATCCTGCTGGAACTGGAACAAATTGTTTAAACTTGTAATTAAAGGGGATTTTTGTTCAAAAAAAAAATGTATATATATATATATATATATATATATATATATATATATATATATATATATATATATATATATATATATATATATATATATATATATTGCTCAGTACATAAACATTACTCTCAGAATTCATTCTGCCATGTGCAAAAATATTGGTATAGTTTCCATCCGTTCCGAAACTTCCTGAGACCATTATTTAGCCGCCTTCAAATTTAGCCGCCTCAGTACATGAACATTAATCTCAGAATTCATTCTGCCATGTGCAAAAAATATTGGTATAATTTCCATCCGTTCCGAAACTTCCTGAGACCATTACTTAGCTGCCTTCAAACGTACGATTTGAGATATTTTTTTTTCCTTCACAGAGATCGCATCAGAAGTAGCAAAAACCATCTAGTCCATCCTAATTAAACTTTTTCGCATCAGAAAAGATTGCATCATCCCACTTTTTAACCTAGTAACGCGTTTTTAGCACGCTCAACCCTTGACCTCTTATGAACTTTTATGAAGATTCGGTCGTGACATTATACATAGTTTTACATCATGAAACTTATTTTCTTTTTGTAAAACACGTTGAACGGTTTGAGAACTTCATCGTAACTTGAACTTCCATCTAATATCTCATAATGTTTGTTTTTACTTCCTTTTACAAAAAAGGAAGTATTGTATTCGCGAAAAAAGTTTCAGTCAAAAATCGACCGTAATTTCCATTTTACTCATCCCCAAATGAGTGTTGAGTTTTTTTTCGACCCGACCACACGTACATATGTACCTAAGAACGTATAGACGCCCGAAATATCCATTTTGAAGTTTCCCGAGTTAATTACAACGAGTTTTCTCGTGACGTCTGTATGTACGTATGTATGCGCGTATTTGTGTATGTGTGTCGTATAACTCAAGAACGGTATGTCCTAGAAAGTTGAAATTTGGTACGTAAACTCCTAGTGGGTCTAGCTGTGCACCTTCCATTTTGATTGCATTCGGGTGTTTCTAAAGGGGTCTTTTGCACCTTTTTGGGGGGAATTCATTGTTAATATCGATGCAAACTCAAGTGGTGTTATAATTTGGCGGACACTTGGCGATATGTCGTCAGTCTTTTGGTCGCCAAGTTTGTTCGCCAACTTGGCGAAAAATTTGGCGGATTTTTTTAAAAATATAGTTTCAATGTAGCCATTGTTGGTGATATTTAGAGAGTGAGAGAGAGAATCACATTAAAATTGCAATAATAGAAAAATAAAATTAAATTTGTGTAAAAGGAAGTCATGTGATGCACACGACAGCTCGTTTAGTCCTATTATTATGTGTTTCACCCGTAGAGAAACAGAAGATTTCCTACCTATTTGTTTTTGTGATCCTTATTTGCCGAGATTTTTCAGAAAAATCTAAATGACCAATCTCTGTCTATTCAGATTTGCTGTAACTTGACGTACAGTGAGTCGTGAAGTTTTTCAATTAACCACACTTTCCTTTTCTCAAACTGTTTAAGTTTAGTACCTTGCGGCATGACTAAAAATAGAATGTGACTTCCCCCAATAACTTACTAAGCATTTATATCGTTACTTAGTACAGTGTGCAGAGCAAAAAACAAGCTCAATTTTGTTTTTTATACACACAAATCTAATTGTCCTTGTAATTTTGTCCATAACAGAGGGAGGTCTAAATTCAAAATTCGTTTTATGAATACGATATTCCTATATATTTCCAATAAAAGCAATGGAAAATGCTTATTTACTCATTAGTTTCCAGTCGCGAAATTTTCATAACTTTTCAACCAAATGCAATCAAGATTTTGGGGATTTTTCTTCTTTCCCTATAATTTTGGCCACCACTGTAGTAGATAAAAACATTTCAGCGCACCAGCAAAAGGTTCAAAAATGTGGTACGACTTGTAGGTGGTGTCCAAAATTCATATCTTAATTATCTTTACGTAACACATTGTTTACAAGTTTTATTTTTCTGGAATTTGCACAGTTGGCAAAAAAGCTGAGGACTTTAAGATAAATAAA
Organism: Uloborus diversus; assembly: GCF_026930045.1. Lineage (NCBI taxonomy): Eukaryota > Metazoa > Arthropoda > Arachnida > Araneae > Uloboridae > Uloborus > Uloborus diversus. The sequence goes on from NC_072731.1 coordinate 52,814,386, forward strand.
TACTTTTGTGCTAATAAGTAAAATAACAAATAACAACATCAAAAGGCACAAATTGCAGATTACTGCAGACACGTGTTTCGGCGTTATAAGGAACGCCTTTTTCAACGCAAAAGAAATGAGCTTATGGATGGAAACATATTGAGAAATCGCTTACTCTTCGTTTGCATTTCTGTTGGTTTTGTGTTTACAGTAGATCTTCGTTTTACGTGGGTTTATTTTACGCAGTTTCGATTATATGCGGTTCAGGATTTGACACCTTCATTTTATTTTACGCGGATGAGTTTCGGTTTTACGTGGATACGGCAATGCAAACATATAACATTTTCCTCTCTTTCAAAATCCAAACTCCTAAAGATTGCAGATTACACGGAATAAACTGCATTTTGGCGTGCTAAAACCTGAACTTGGGCCCCTGGAGAAATTTTATGCAATTGGTTCCTGAGCTCTTTCCTCAGAGTAAAGTTATTAAACTCACACAGTTCAGACCTCACTGGAAGAAGAGCTTTTAGGAGTGACAAAGGGGGCTAAAACCAACGAGGATACCGACTTCGGTGACACAAAACATTGACATTGAAAATTTTGAGCCATTCCTACACAACAGAAATTATCTTCCTGATTTGTTACTGAAGGAAGATTCTATTATGGCAATGACGCAAGTGATCATGGATGCGTTAATGCTCTGCAAATTACTAGAGAAAAATTCTTAATGACTGTCAAAAGACTATCATAGCCAGCTCTTCTTTATTAACAGAACATGGAATTAGTTATGTTTTCTTTCTGCATGTTGTGCATAAAAATCGATATACTGTCTGTTCTCGAACTCCGCGACTAGTAGCTGCGAACGGTTCCAACTGATAAATTACTTTTAAATAAAAAAAAAAAACGCCTTCAAGAAATACCCAGGAACTAAAAAGCAAAAAATAACTGATTACACTTACATTCTATTTACTACCCAAACATAGAAGTGAAATTTAGTTTACAATTCCAGTACAAAAATCAACTAAACTAAACATCGAATTATAAAATAAACACTGATTTAAATTACTATACGATGAATTATTTTAAATACCTAACTAATTATATACGATCTCTTAATTTTTAATAACCTTTTGAAGTCAGGGCCTCCTATAAACAACTACACAACGTAACTGACAACCCACCGAATCCTGAATTAAACACTAATTTAACTATATGCGAAATTAATCTTTAAAACTAAACCTACTCAGTTACGTTAGATAGTAGTTTATAGGAAGCCCCAACTTCAAAAGGTTATTAAAAATTAAGAGATCGTATATAATTAGTTAGGTATTTAAAATAATTCATCGTATAGTAATTTAAATCAGTGTTTATTTATAATTCGGTGTTTAATTTAGTTGATTTTTGTACTGGAATTGTAAAATAAATTTCATTTCTATGTTTGGGTAGGAAATAGAATGTAAGTGTAATCAGTTATTTTTTGCTTTTTAGTTCCTGGGTATTTTTGGAAGGCGGTTTTTATTTATTTAAAAGTAATTTATTTTTTGCTTTTTAGTGGTGTAAATAACACGGCGAGCGTATCGGAGACTTCCGACGACTGTGAAGAAAGGCTTTTTCAAATGCGTAACTATGTACAAAAAAAAATTGTCTTCATCATTTGTTAAACTTTATCAAAGTTTGCTTTCCGAAAGCAAATGCACGAGTCACTAAAAAAAAAATCGCTTTAAGTTTAATAAATTTGTGAAATTGTAAATTTTAAAATTGTAATATTGTAAATTGTAATTTATGTTTCGCAATCAGTGTCATGTAACTCGTGATAAAAGTCGCATGTTTCTTCACATGGCCCCACTATAGATGAAGATTAAAAATTCCACTAGAATGAGTTTTATGTTTGCTTCAGAGAATCCGTAATTCAAAATTTTCATTATCATTACTCTTAATAATATAGATGTTTAGTACTTTCCTTAACTATAGGTAAAGAAAGTATAAACCTTTGTTTTATGGCCTTTGTTTATCAATGAGTTTTATATTTAATCGTTTGTGAAGGAAATTGCACGAGATTTATTGTTTTACCCTTAACTTTTCCCTAAAGAACAAATAGGGTAAATCAAAGATTTGGAACCTAAGTTAGACCACCCCTAAACAAAACCACCACTAAGCAAAAAAAAAAAAAAAAAAAAAAAGCATAAAAACTGGATCACTAAGTGAGACGATATACAAAGTTAATAAAGTTCAAATCGATTTAAATTTGAGTATTATATTTGAAGAGTTCTCTCAATTTCATCAAACCTGAACTTAATTAACATTAGACCGCCGAGGAACTATACTCTTTCAAACAAAAAAAGACTTTTCCTTATCGGTACAGGCAGGGGCGTGGACAGAAATTTTGGAGCCCATCACAAATGACTTTTCCGGGCCCCTCTGCACATTGTTTACCCCTATATTTCACCGATAGTTACAAAAATATTAGGCCCCCTCCAGGCTCGGGGCCCCTCTCCATATTGTTTACCCCTATATTTCACCGATAGTTACAAAAATATTAGGCCCCCTCCAGGCTCGGGCCCGGGCCAAAAGGTGCCCCTCCCCCCTCCCTGTGCACGCCCCTGGGTACAGGTGTCTTCGAGTATTTGTGAAACATTGTACAAAGGAAAAACAAATCCGACGAGTTCAGAACCTCCTCCTTTTTTTTTGAAGCCTGCTAATTAATATAACCCTAATTTCAAATTGAACTGGCGGCATCGTGAAATAGTAAATCCAGAAAATCGGTCAAACTTCAGAAATCATACACAGTTATAATGTATATAATTAAAGAATATAAATTAAATCGGGGGGGGGGAGGGGTGTTCTGTATTCAATTCCCCCTCAATTGAACACTAAATATATTTAAAAATTGGAATATTAAATAAAGAACTTTATATTTTAGTTCCTAAATAAAGTTATTTATTAGGAAATAAAATATTAAGGTAATTGATTCAACTATTAAAGTAGCAAAATATATTTAATTTACTGCTTTGCTACGCAGTAATAAATACATTAGTAACACCTATAATAAAAAAATTACCATGCGGCGCAGCGTTGAGAAAATTAATCATCCATGTGCCGCGAGAAGTAAATATCGTTCAAGAGAAAGCCAAAACCTTAGGTATGAAAATACACAGATCACAGCAATACCACGTGATCATGACGTATGAAATTTAAAGTTTCTTGGATTTCTCCGGAACCCCTTATCAGATCCAGACCAAATTTCAATGGTACCATCTGGGAAATATAACCTTCCAAAAAAAAAAGAAAAAAAAAATGGTCTAATAGTGTTGGAATAATTCGAAAACACACATAAAAAGCCGCAATACGAAATCATAACCTCCTTTTTTGAAGTCGGTTAAAAAAGGGGTGATGGTTTAAAGAAAGCGCACTTTCCCGATGCATTCAGTTTTTGTTTGCTCGTTACTTCCTTCTTGCTACCACCCCTGTTTTGATAAAATCAGAAGAGACCTGACCCCCGCATGCGCAAATTCGAGTTAAGTTTCGCGTTAAAATATTAGACAGTACGTACACATTAAACTTATTATACAATTAGTCATCTCTAGAATGAAGTTTTTTTTTAAATCTAGGGAACCTAACCCCTATTTTAACACTACTATTAGGTCTCAATTTACGCGGCATTTCCGTGGAACGTAACCCCCGCGTAAAACGAGGGTCTACTATATTGGTTTATAATTTTCTCATTGGTATTTCGTTATTCCGCATTTTTTACTTTTAAAACTGTTTGCTTATCCGGCTCTTGGCTTTTGCTGACTGTCTTTTTATCCATAGGCTCATCTTTTTTTTTTTTTTGCACTGAAAATGGCGTTCCTTGTCAAGCTGAAACAAGTGTCTGCTGTAATCTGCAATTTGGGCTTTTTGACGTTGTTATTTCTTGTTTTGCTGATAACTTTGTTTGAGAGAAAACATTGCACAAAGTTCTTCTTTTCAACAAATGAAACTTTTTGATTTGAAAAATTAGATCAAAACTTAGAATGGAACTGGAACATTTGGTACTATAAACAATGATTAATATCTGTCGCGGCAACTTAGAAAAACAATAAAGGACCCCAGCTTTTATAGGATTTTCTATCCTAAAGATAATCCAATAATGCTTCTCAATACTTGCGCGAATGAAAAGTATGAGGAAATTTTGGTTTGCTGCCAACTTTTCTCATTTTTTTGTTATCGCCGTCGAATTATGATAGAAAGTGATTATTCGATATGAAATTGTTCACTCACAAGCATGAAAACGGGAAATATATATAATGAAATCCGTGAGAATGAAATGACGATACTGTATACAAAGAAAGCAAAAATGAAATAGAATAATACTAAAAATAGTAAAAATGACTCTTTTAAAAGGTATAATATCTATATTTTAAGAGAAGAACATTATTATAGATGCCACTTTAGATCATTTTAACACATTTTGTTGCGAATCCGGACAGTTAGGTTGAAAATAGTCCTATTAATAGTCCCTTAGGATAAAAAAAGTAAGGTGTTGTACGAAATTGATGGACTCTTAATTATTTGAAACGTATATATCAAACACATGGACAGCTAAGTATTGACAATATGAATCTTAATTCGGAATGTAATATTCCCTCCAAGGTGGCAGAGAGGAGTCGGGAAGTTTCTCCCCCGGAAAACTGTCAAATTTCTAATCTTAAAAATGCATTTTAGATGAGCTAAAATAATGTTAGGGGAGAAGAGGTCCGTAAGAGCTCCCACGCTTTTTTTTAAAAAATTGAAACGTGAAAAGCGCAAATGCTATTTCCAAGTATGTTAGGGAGAGGGAGCATCACTGGAAGACCCCCGTAAATTTTCGAAATTTTAGTACTAAAAAAGTTGGTTTTAGACAAACTTTTGTGATGTTACGAATAGGAGAGGTTCGTAGGTCCACCCCCCGGAATGTTTTCTGATTTATAGTCTTCAAAAGGCGTTGTAGATATCTAGAGAATGTTCGGGGTAGAAGAGGTTTGGTGGCCAGCCCCCAGGAGTTTTCAAATTTAAACTCTTAAAAGCGCGTATATAGACCATCTTTAGAAACATTTAGAGAACTGAGTTTTTCGAAATAGAAGCTCAAAAACGCAATTAAATGAACTTTCTAGAAAGCCGTGACTAATTTGGAATCAGTCCCACTTCAGAGTATGTCTCCCAGTGCAAGACCCCCCCCCCCGCAGAGATGCAACTGCGATAGATAAACTCTAATTAAAAATATTGAGGGAATTTTTTTAAATTGAAAGATTTATATTTTTCAAACTTACAATTCTATTTCGAATGTCTATTTCGGATGTCATCCCCCCAGTTGGATGACACCCGGGGTGGACCGCGAGCCTCGCCCCCCGTTGCGACGCCACTGAATATATATATATATATATATATATATATATATATAATATGTGTGTGTGTGAGAGTATGTGTGTCTTTGATGTAGAAAAGTTTAGAAAAACCGTGGAGGTACCCCAAATTCTTAAATATTGACATTTCTCTTGTCTCGACAAATATTTAATTAGCAGAACTTCCCGAACACGGTGCGATTAATGGAGAGATGATTTTCACACGTAACAACCTAATAAAACTTTCTTCATTAATAACCCTCGCCATTTTCTTAACACCCAGTTCTTTTGAGTAATGCTCATAAAAGGAATCGATTCACTTAATCCGGCGATTCGTTACACAAATTCGGTGTTTTAGAAGACAGTAGATTTTACCTGTTCGTCGAACAAAGCTTTTACTCAAACAATTCCCTAGTATCTCCGTTCCTCCATGAACGGGAACTGACAATATCATCTATCATGGCCTGACGTGACTGGTTCAGCTCGCCTAATGGATAGCATTATCCATAGATTTTGTATCTTATCGGAAATTTATATTTCATGAGAGCTCTGGTGTGTTTGAAGTTATTTTTGCAGATAGTAATGTGTTTCAGAAAGGACGTCATTCAAATATTTATTGCTCGCAGAATGTTTTAAGCATTTTTCTTGTTCATTAAATAAGTTTTCGAGTTTTAAAATATCAGTGACTTTTTCGATAAAAATCATATCTTGAACATGTTAAAAATGAATAGAACTACAGATATTTTTAACGCTCCTACACCGACTCCGGCTTTTTTTTATTTATTGATGTATTGAGTTTTTCAATTCCCTCCCCTTGTGGGAAGAGAGAAAACCCCCGAAACGGAGATTGAAATATTATTTCCTTTTAAAGTGATTTTTACGTTACATTTAATTGTAAACCTAAGATGCATACAACGTTAGAAATTGAATTTGAAAATCAAATTTTCCAATAGTTTCGATTTTAAAAGTAAGCTGCTTAAAGATCTCAATTTGTTAAAAAATTGAAAAGGATCAATTTGCTCCCCTTTAATGTTTAACGAATAGATGTTGATCAAATCGCATGCTTTCAATTCTTGAAAGCTGTAACTTGAAAGAACAAAAAGTGTTTTTGCTAAGTCAAAAAACTTTCTAGAGGTGGTCTGCTTCGGGTGACGCCCATCTGGTGGGGGACAAAGCTAATTTCGGAGTTTATAAAAGCATAAATATTTTAATTCTGAAAAACTTCCCCAATAAATCATAAATTATATTTCATCTATAAAATTTAAACGAAAATAGAGCCTTATTGTGGAGAGAGGCATGGTATATGAACGCCTGGACCAAATTTTACACAAAATGCGACGTTGTACAGCTTTGTACTGATAGCTATTACTATACTTGTACTTCTTTTTTGCTCAATTTTTAATTAAAATTTTTATTGACTACGTTAGAATTACCCTAAACAAAATTTTAAGTTTAACTGCAATTACTTATCAAACAAGAAGTTATATTCTTATTTTATTTCTTAATTTTTTAGTGAGAATAGAGTTTAAAGACAAAGTATTTGGTTTTAAAAACAGATATATTTTATCGGATCTTTTTGGTTAGCGCTTTCGCACTAACACTTATGTGAATTTACCGAACAACCTCACAAGCTTCCTCCCGAGCTACGGGTCCCGACTGGCTCAAGAGATGCATTCCTTTTACTAGTTTATAACTGAGATAGAAGTAAAAATTATAGTATTATTTTTATTTGAGAGTGATTACTCAGAAAATGTTAGGCAACAAAAGCGTTTGTTGACAGTTGCTAGTAGTTAAAGAGAATTAAAAAACAAGCAAATTAGAAGACGCCGTAAGTAGCTATAGCAGAAAATTCGATCAACAATCAAGCCAGCTGCTTGCCATTAACAGTAATTTTCTTATTAGCAGGCCTTTATACATGTAGTTGAACTAATTGGTAGTCAATTTCTTAAAAATTGCAAGTAGAGTCAGTGAATATTAAGGAAAAAAAGCCTGGAGTCGGTGTCGGCCTGTTTTCTAATGACTTCGACTCCTTTAACACAAAGTCAGTCTGACTCCGACTCCGCAGCCCTGGTTCTATCACGGTTTGAATCTTTAATAAAAATTAAACAACATAGAAAATGGAAAGAAAAAGCAATTGAATGTAAAAAATGTTACAGTCGAATATTTTAAGGACTTTTTCAAATGAAAAATGGTTAGCTTTTTAAAGGTTAAAAAATATAAATAAAAGTATGCATTTTTTTTTCTTCTTTATCTTCCACTTTCCATGTCATACTTTCCCTTTTTTTAAAGTATTTTTTATAGTGGGCTTAACTGTTTTCGTACATTTTACTCCTAAAATGAATTTTAACCCTCTAAAAACTGTCAAGGGATATTTTTATGCATTGAGAAAAGAAATTCTGGTAATATCTCGTCATATAATATAAATCTTTCTGTAAGATTCTTTAATGCTGAAGTGAAGAATTAATCGCTGTCATTATCGCTGTAATGTTAATTTAAAACTAAATGCTCGAAGTTTGTCAACCGATATTATTTTTACAAATTAAGAGGTTCGATAAAATCCATCCAGACAACCAATGATTGCCTTGGAGTAAAGAATCGAATTTTAGTCTGAGATAATGAAGGGTGTAACATTAAAATTTCAGGCTGAACTAAAAACAGTGTTGGAAAAGTTGAAATGCCAAAACTTGCAATCTGATTTTTTGTTCACATGAAAACTCACAACAAGTAAGATAGGGGCGGGTAATAAGGCCTATTTGAGGGAGATTTGAAATAAAATAAAAAACTATGTATCCGAATCAACAAATTGTAATATTAATTAAACATACAGATCAATTTCTGCAAGAAATTAACAAAAATCACCAGTTTTTCAGAAAACAAGCATAAAAAAACATTTTTTAAAACCTTGTCATTAGGCCCTATGAGAGGCTAATAAGGCCTAAGAACTTTAACGCTCATAAATAATCAAAATATGCTTCTAACATTGATAATTGCGATCAATTGTAATATACATGGTCCGATCCAAAAGTAATGAGCCTTCGTTTAAAGAGACAGATTTATTGAGCAGATCGGTACAATTGACTAATAGTTTTAAAAATAGATACCTCCTGCAACACTGTACTACTGTAGGCGGTTTTTCCATGACTCAAAGGCATACCTGAAGTCCTGTTTCGGGATATCTGCAAGGGCTGCCTTGACATCTGCTTGGATGTCCTCGATGGAGTCTAAGCGTTTCCTTTTCAGCGGTGGTTTTAATAGTGGAAACAAGAAGAAGTCAAGAGGCCACAATCCCGAACTGTAGAAAGGCAGGGTACCACGGGAGCGTTGACTCGGACCTTCTTCAGTCAGAACTCTCGGCACAAGTTTCCCCGCAGACTTTCCGCATGTGCAATTTCTCCGTTACAATGCGCTGCTCCGTTGTCTCCAATACGTTCAGGGCTTTTGCTACTTTAGAGACTCAAACACAAGTCCCTGTTCAAAAATTCACACACTCGTTGCAAATTCACGTCAGTACGGGCCGAGGACCGGCGTCCAGACTGGGGTTCGTCAGTCACCACTTCCCGACCTTACGAAAGGCCTTGTGCCACTTTTCTACTTGAGAATGGGACAGACACTCAGTCCCAAACGCATATTGAAGCAATGCGAAGTTTTGGCAAAGAAACCGGAAGAAAAATTTGATCTCTTTGCGTTCCTCGGACGAACGTTCCATACTGCCGTGTCACGCACCTCCGTATAGGGTTTACTGTTAAAGCTGATAGTAGGGGAGATACGGGCAAGATGGGGTGGCGGGCAAGACGGGGCACCCGGTCTATTATAACCTTCTAGTCGCGCGAACACGTTCAAACTCGCACAGACGATGTGGCACCACGACGGCTTCCAGTGCACTCTCGTATGTGATTCGTGCGACACGTATTTTTTAGGTTATCGAAACAAAATGATTTCGCCAAGTTTTCTTCTTATTTTCTCAATTCGTTTAGTACGTGTTTAATATACAAGTAATAGTAGTGTAAATGAGATAAGAGTTTATCCGCATGCGCCGAATATTACGCTAACAGGTAAAAACTGGTTTATTTCTGTCTTGTGTGTTGTTTATTTTGTTTTCTTTTTTAAATACATCAAGACCCATGAGGTCAAGATGGGGTATGTGTTCCCCGTCTTGCCCGCTCTAAGTTTTTATTACGGTTCGAGCTTTTGTGTTGATTAATGTTAATGTATCTCTCGCTCTATATGTATGTTTGTGATTGTATATATGCATGTGGCTTGGCTGTGTAATACATAGGCGGACTTGTTTGTTTTAGCATGGTGAAAACATACAAGAGAAAGACAAATAGAGGCGAGTGGCCGGAAGAGAGCATGGAAAAAGCTGTTAAAGCTGTTTTAGAAGAGAAAATGGGGTATATGCTAGCAGCAAAGACATTTTCAGTTCCTCAGACTACTCTAGAAAGAAAAGTAAAAAAAGCTCGGGAGAACTTGGCCCTATCTCCATCTAAAAGTATTAAAGTAAAGGTTTCATTAGGACCTAAGCAACCTGTTTTCACAGAAAAAGAAGAGGACGAGCTTTGTGGCTATATATTGGACATGGAGACTAGACTTTACGGACTTACAGCCAAAGACTTAAGAGCATTAGCGTACAATTTAGCAGTAAAAAATAATAAAGTCCATCCTTTTAACGTTCAAAAACAAGAAGCCGGCAAAGATTGGTTTCAAGGGTTTTTGAACAGACACCCAGACTTGTCAATAAGAAAACCCGAAAGCACTTCTGCTGCACGTGCTGCCGGGTTCAACAGAATAGTTGTTGATCAATTTTTTAATTTTTTGGGCAATATCTATGACGAACACCATTTTACACCAGACCGCATTTATAACTGCGACGAAACTGGTGTTTCAGTTGTACCAAAGACTAAATCCAAAATTATAGCAAAACGAGGCCGAAAACAAGTAGGGGCATTAACTTCTGCAGAAAGAGGTACTACAATCACAGTAGAGATATGCTTCAGCGCCAGTGGATAATACATGCCCCCTATGATGGTGTTTCCCAGGAAGAGGATGGATCCACAGTTAATGCTTAATGCTGCCCCTGGAGCATGGAGAGTTGTTAGTGACTCAGGCTGGATGACCACGGAGTTGTTTCTTGGATGGTTTAAACAGTTTGTGAAATTTAGTGGGGCCACAGTAGATCGACCTGTTTTGCTATTATTGGATGGCCATAGCACCCATACAAAAAACATCGATTTAATAGATGAAGCTCGAGCCAATGGGGTAATTATTTTATGTTTCCCCCCACATACAACTCATCGTCTTCAGGTCGCCGATGTTGTTTATATGAGACCGTTGAGCAATTATTACGATCGGCAAATTACGACCTGGCTTCGCAGCAATCCAGGGATGGTTGTAACAATGCGGCAAGTTGCAGAAATTTTTGGAAAGGCATTCATAGAAACATCTACCATGGCAACAGCTGTAAATGGCTTCAAAAAGTGCGGAATTTGACCTTACGATCCGACGGTCTTCTCTGAAACCGACTTTGCTCCTTCGTTGGTGACTGATATTCCGCTCACTCAAACACTGACTTCAGCGACCACAAATGTAGCAGTCACATCACCTGCTGAGTTAGAAACGCAGCAAGTTGACGTATTACCTGTGCTGGATACCAGTGAAGCTGCTATTACTAATGCAACCACATCTCGTGCCTCACTTCTATCTACCGGGGTTGAAACAGAGGCAATTCGCAAAACCATTAATAATGTTCCTGTATCAGCTACTTTTCACGAGACACCTACGGTGACTTCTGCTACCTCGTCGAGTCCTCAACCTGGATGTTCCACGTGGGTTGATGATACAGAAATAGACAGAAGACCAACTACTCCACAACAGTCAACATTTTCTGTTGTTAGTCCACAGCAAATATTACCCCTTCCAGCAAGTCGTAGATCTTCACGCGTGACTCGTAAACGAGGAAGAACAGCCATTATTACTGAGTCACCGTATAAAAAAGAACTGGAAGAAACGATTAAAAGAAAGCAGGTCACGGAAGAGAATAAACTAAAACGAAAAGAAATTAGACAATTAAAATTGGAGAAGACGAAAACGAAGGATAAGAAAGGAAGACCCAATAAAAGAGGAGTCATAAAAAAGAAAAAAACGATAGATAATCGCAAATCATCGGATAACAATAGTGATGCAGATATTGAAAATACCCCTTGTTTGTACTGCAGCGGTCTTTATTTAGATTCCAATGAAGGCTGGATCAAATGTTCTCTCTGTGGTACGTGGGCACATTGCTCTTGTGCTGGAGTGGATGATGAGGACGATGAAGCAACATTCTCCTGCTAATTCTGTCAGGAAAAGTAGGTGAAATGCTGTACCCCATCTTGCCCCTAGGGGTACCCCATCTTACCCGAACCAGAGGGTAAGACGGGGTGGTGGGGCTTTTTTTACTTTTATATCTCTAGAATAATAACTACGCTATGATTGTTCCTAAAATTATAAAAAAATAAAAAACTGATTACCAAAGGAAGATTTTGAAATAAATATGATTGTTTAAACGCAATGGTTTCAGTTTTATTGCCCTTTAAACGTTAGATATCCCATCTTGCCCGCATCTCCCCTACCGCTCCGAAAGCTGGGAGGCAACTGACCTGCGTTGCGCTGTAAAGTCAAAACCGTCGCTGTCAAGCGGAGCGAGCTGCAGGGTGTGAATGCGTCATTATAACGTAAGGCCTATTACTTTTGGATCGCACCATGTATATATGCACTATTCGACCCATGCGGAACTCCGCACTGTGTTTCAAATCGTATTGCGTGACAATCCACTCTTTAAATATTTGAAAGAAAAGACATTATGATAAAGAATAGAAAAAAGTAAACAGATGTTGACTCAAAAGAAGACATTTAATTTGAAGACACCAGTAATAAATCCTCTTTAAATACAATGTTGGTAGCGATAAATGTGATCGTCGCTCACTTTTTGGTTGTTTGTATCTTCAATGCAAATGTAAATATCATTAAAAGTTTTTGCTCGTGAAAAAGCAGTACTTGTGCGTGTGAAAAAACGGGAAAGGGCAAAAACAAAATCTGCCTTTGTGAGCCTCTGACCCTGTGCCTTATTAATTGTTATGGCAAAAGCTACCTTGATGGGAAATTGTTTTCTTAGCAGTTTCAATGGAAATGTCGGATCAGATGAAGCGAGTGCAGTTTGAAGAATAATTACTGGTTTGTCAGAACCAAGGAATTTTGCCGTTATTGTGTATTCTATTAGATTAGCTATTAATAATCTTTCACCTTTTATTAATCCTTTTTTAGCGTTAAGATTTCTAATCAACGTAAAGAAAGATTTTTTTTTTAAATTATAAGTGTTTTGTTCTGTGATTTCAACAACGACAGAACTGTAGCTCAGAATCCTGCAATGAGTTTATATTAAATATTTCCAAAAATTTGGATTAGATTTCTTCTGAACAAATAACAAACATAAAAACTCTCTCTGTGTTCCAGCTGGTTAACAGCCGAACTGTCTACTTATTACGCTACTTAACTCTGTTGGTCACAACGCAAGGTAAACTTATTTACCGAACAACTTAGTTCGGTGCTTTTTAAAAAAACAGTTCAAATGTGAAATTTTTTCTCCGAAAGTGGTTGAAAAATCGGTTTAGAATTCGGCTGATGAAAAAAAAAAAAAAAACAGCATTGAAACGGAAATATCCGCCCCAGATACGAACTTGGCACTTTCCAGTTTATACGACAACTACAGTCCATCTTACCTAGCATGTGTCTAAGCTTCCGAATGTTATTAATTTTTTTATACAACAGAAAAAAAACATCTTTTTTTCCACAGTAAAAGTAATTTTTAGTCCGTGAATCCATTTTTGTCTCTAGCCGGCACGAAGAGCTTTGAAATGACGTGAAACCATGGATTTTGATCTAGAAATAAGGAAGATCTTGCAACAGAACAACAGACTACAGAAATAATACACAAGATGAGATATTGAAGAGAAGTGCTTTTATTTTCAAAAATGATTACAATTTTCCATAGCAGGCTAGTTGAACTATTATGGCTTAGATGGCAGCGTGTGTTAATCATTTAACATAACGGTTAATTACAAAATCAATTTAACTAAGTATGTATTTTAAGCGTAGTTTTCAAATCTAGTCAAAATATGACTGGCTATTTATTCTGGCTATTAATTTTTTGGCCAAAGCTAAGGAAAAAATTAATGACGTCTTACTTATGAAGTTAATAGTAATTTATCATTTTCTTTTCGCATTCAACTGAATTTTAAACCGAATATTCAACTGAAGGTTAACTGAATGAAAAGCGTAATTTCAATTAGGGGTAGTAATTTTTTTATTAATAGGAAGGTAAAAATGGTCATTAGAAGAGTCATCATTTCAGCAAAGAAACTATTTTTCTACACAAAGAAGGATTCTCTTGAAGTATAAAATTTTAAACCTAATTCTTCTGTTTATGCTTACATTACGCTTAGTTTTCTGAGCGCAAAGCTTTAACAAAAAAAAAAAAAACTTTTCGATTAAGAGTCAATTTAATTGAATAAAAACTACAGGCTGCAAAAACGTTTCGAAACAGCAAGGAGCATCTCTGATTTATTAATTTTATTGCCTTACGTGTGATATATATTGTATGGGAAGTGTACATATAATTATAATGCTTGATATATTGGTCTAATTTTTTATACTGACAGATCGCCCGAGCCAGGCCCGAACACTTGTTCAACTGGTTACCAGTCGAACGCTCTACCGATCGAGCTATTCAGCTCTGTTGGTCACAGCACAAGTTAAACATATAAATTTAACCGAAAAACTCTATCAGCTGCTTTTCAAGGTTTTTTTTTTTTTTTTTTTTTGACCAAAAAGAACAATTTTTAGACCGTGGGTTTAATTTTCGTCATTAGCCTGATCGATAAACTTTTAAAATGAGGGGTAAATCACGGAAATTGAACAAGAATTGATGAAGGTCTCTCGTAGCGACAAAAAAAAAAAAAAAAAAAAAAAAAAAAAAAAAAAAAAAAAAACAGGCTACAGAAATAATATATAAGGATTAATCATGCTTAAAGTTTTCAAAATGACAAAAAAAAAAAAAAAAAATCTTTGTTTAACAACCACCAGGCCATTCAAAATTATCTTTGTCATAGACTGTCACATCAAGCATTCCTTATGATACCAATTGTCGCATTTTTAGATATAAAGAGACTTTGACTGCGACTCCTTTATCTCAAAATTAGTCCGACTTCAACTCCTCAATCATCGGCAGAGTTGTGGATTTCGAGGGAAACTGATCGGCTCCGACTCTTGGAATTTTAAACCTTCGACTCCAGTCTATGAGTCCGACTCCTTTACCCCAAAATCATTCTGACTCCGACTTCGCAGCTTTGGTTTTTAGTACACGAAACTAAAGGATATCATATCGACAGACCTCCCGAACGGCACAAAGTGAAAGTGGTTGAAAGTCGGGAAAATGCCAGTAAAAATTGAGCTTTTGAACGAAAAACACATTCGCACCTTGATAAATTGAAACAAATTTTACTAATCTTGTGGTCGAAACGAGAAATTTGAGCTATCTAGAATCACATTTGGTTCAACTTTACCGAAACGCTCTTGATAACAGTAATGTAACACCGAAAGGATTGCTAACAGATCGAAGAAATTTAGCAAGGAATGTATGCCTACGCAGAGCTAAAAACCTGATTAATATCAACTATCTTTTTACTTCCTTTTACAGAAAAAGTATTGTATTCGCGAAAAACATTTCACTCAAAAATCGACCTTAATTTCCATTTTACTCACCCCCGAATGAATATTGATTTTTTTCTCGACTGGATAAGTGCCTAAGAACGTATAGACAAGTCCTAGAAAGTTGAAATTTGGTACGTAGACTCCTAGTGGGGTTTAGTTGTGCACTTCCCCTTTTGGTTGCATTCGGTTGTTGCTAAAGGGATCTTTTGCCCCTTTTTGGAGGAAACCATTGTTAATTTCAATTTAAACTCAAGTGATGTTATAATTTGGCGGACACTTGGCAATAGATCGCCAGTCTTTTGGTCACCAATTTTTGCCGCCAACTTGGCGACAGATTTGGCAATTTTTTCAAAAATCTGTTTTAAGTTGGCCACTGTTGGTGATATTTAGAAAGAAAACAATTGAATCACATTAAAATTGCCAGTAATGGGGAAATGACATTAAATTAGAGTAAAAGGAAATCATGTGATGCACACATCAGCTCATTTATTGAAATATTTTACGAACTTCGTTTCATAAGAGAGAAGTAGGTGATATTGGTATTACGTCAATTGCTTATTCCTGCATTGAGAAGAGAGCCTGAAAATTCTCACTAAATATCTCGAAAATTTCATATCAAGAACTTCATCTTCCTGTTTCTCAAAGCTCTAAAATTCAATATAGTCCTATTTCAAATGAAATAAGAAAGTTTACAAGGTTGAAGTTGAGTTGATATGGCTTGGAAAAGTCTCTTATAAACATGTATATAAAGGGCGAAGCTTTATGTTTCCTCCTTTTTCTTCATACACAAATTCGCAAAATTATTTCATCTTATAAATAATATTAATGAGAAATTTTCAATGTGTTTAATTAAAAATCAACTAAGAGTACCACATATGGTTTCCTACTCTCTTTATAGCATTTTTGGAACTAAAAGTCGATCATTTATTTCTCCATAACAACTTTTATTCTTTGGTGAACCTCAGGAAATTTGATAAGCATTATTTGTTCTCCCACTTTTGCTTAATCACTCAAAACGCGTAGTTTCTTTTATGAAACGAAAATTGTTTTGAAATTATTTTGGGAAAATTAGGAAAGTAGAGAGAAAAAGACCGTATCTCATAAATAAACTATAAATAAAACCATTACTATAGTCGAAATTATAATAGAAATGATGGAAAAATTGATAGTATTAAAAATAACCAACTAAGAATGCCACATATGGTTTCCTGCTCCCTTTATACAACTTTTGGAACTGAAAGTCGATCATTTATTCCACCACAACTTTTATTCTTTAGTGAACCTGCAGGAAACCTGATAAGCATTATTTGTTCTCCCACTTTTGCTTAATCACTCAGAACACGTAGTTTCTTTGTGAAATTAAAATTCCTAGTGTAAACTTCAACGTCTGTAAATTTCCATAAACGCCTTATTACCATGTCGAATATTTTCAGTTGTTCTTCTTCAACCTCATTTTCCTGGAAATCGCATCAGGAAGAACTCATCCATCAAGCTGCAGTGCATGTTTAATGGGGTGAACTATCTCCACGAGTTCAGGGCATTAAGAGCAAATCGATGACAAGTTCGTGCCATTTACCGAAATACTTTAAAACAAAATAGACTTACGAGGCAATTTGTGTTCTTGGGGGAAAGATAAGAAATGTGTCTTCCTCTATACACAAAAATAAAGATTACCAATGAACATTTTCCTCCTCTTGAAAATGAATCTAACGTAGGTGCTCTCACGCCATGAAGAAAAGATTTTCTTTTCTTTCGTTTCGATATAAATCTCTTTAAAACAAGGAATTTTGTACGGTGCTTCTAGGAATCGGGGGAAAAAGGCGTAGAACCTTAAGATGTTCAATAGGCTTTGAAGTTATATGTTTTTTCCTGGGTTCAGATGCTGAGCTGAAATCTTTCAAGTTCTTAAGCTTTAAAACTTGTCCCATTTTGATACCATTTCTTGTGGAACATTTCTTAAAAAAATAACTATAATGATTTCAAAACTTTTCCTACGTATCGGTTATTTTCGCGAAACTGGTGCAAATCATGTCCGAGGCTTTGGAATTTTTTTTGATCGATTTTAATTGTTACCACAAATTACTAATATTTTTTGGCTCTCCATTTAATTCTGTGTAGTCAAGTATCAATTTTTCGTTCATTCGTACTTTATTAAAGAGTTTAAAAATATTTTCCATTGAAAAAAAAAGGAGAACATTATTTGTCCCATCTACAAATCATTTTTAGTTAAAATAAAGCAGTGAGAAACAAAGAGATGTAAGTGGACATTTTATTTTAAAGTTTAGAGTAAAAAGCGTTTAAAGTTCATATCCTAGGTAGGTTTACCATTGAAAAGTTTTCTCTAAATTATGCTGTAGAGCAACACCCACCAGGACTTGCTTGCCTTTAATGAAAGTACAGATTCTCCTACCATTTATACTGTTATCACCAAATTTTTGATTTTAGCACTTACATCGCTTTGTTTCTGACAGCCTCAAATGTTATTTAAGAGTGCAATGAAATGCAACAGCATCATAAGTTATCAGTAATATTATATCTTTTACATAAAAATTGAGTAATAACACAACTTGAGAAAAAAAAAAAACCCGACCAGAAAATTTTTTTTTCCTTTTTCTTTTTTTACGGAATGTTCCAATTTATGTTCCGCATTATCCACTCTGTTACCGCCATTTTAGAACTTAAATAAGCAATTGCATTGAATCTGCTAATACACCCAAACCTGTTTTTGTGCGGTCTTTTTTTGTGCGATTTTTTTTTTGTGCGGTACATTAAAATTATTTATGAAATGAGCAGAAATTATTTATAAAACGAGTGCGAGGTAGATCCTTCAAGTGACGGCAGGGGCTTCCCATTGGGAAGTCACTGTAACCTCCCAAAAATTTCCTTTTCCGGGAAATTTTTCGGGAGTCAGCAAAATTACCATCACGGTTTATTTTAATTTTGTTTAAAGATAACTTTTTGGGTTATTTTCTACGTGACTTTTTTTATGCGGTCCCTATCCATCGTATATATATATATTTTTAAACTGTTGCGAAAACAACTTTTTATAGCTATTCGTGAAGTTTCGAACAATTTTTTTATGCGGTATTTTTATGCGGTTCCTATCCACCTCATAAAAACAGGCTTGGGTGCATTTAAAAAAATAAGTATTACAACTTGTGGGCTATAGTCTGTTGCAAGACCAAAGTTGACAGTCAACAAACATGACATGACATGAGCGTCATTCTTTTTTTCTGATAGTTAGTTTGAATCGTTGTATGTTCGCTCTGTTGTTACATTTGTATTAAGGATAATTATTTTTTCATGACATTTGCTGGTAGAATATGTCTTACAACCATTATTTCATTTCGTTCATGTTCTGTAGTTGAAAGTTACCTTTATGATTAGAACAATTTTTTTTAAAGGTTCATTTGTTCAGTCTGTTCCTTTGTTACACGATGTGATCAAAACATCTAAACAAATTCATAAATTATGTATGTACAATCGTTTTATACTTGTCTTTGCACGAATAAATGGATAATACAGAAAAAGTAAAAATGATTAGTTGCAGAAAATATTTAAATCGATAAGTAAAAATCCAGTAGTGCCGAACATGATTTGTGAACCATTTTCATGAGAATAACCCATATCCTTGTGCTTTTATTCCAACGCATTTTCATCACATCATTCTATTTTTTGTTACATTTTTATTACTTTAAAAAGATTTTTTTGCAGCACAATCATTTTTTACCAATATGTTTTTGTTACTGAATAATTTTTGACAAATTTGAAAACAGACAAATAGTGACGATTTTACGAAAGTAAGAGTAGTAATTGGATTTAGATTTTGGAAATTTTAAATCTGTAATTTAAAACTGTTTATATGAATACAATTTGATTT
Source organism: Uloborus diversus (assembly GCF_026930045.1). Classification (NCBI taxonomy): domain Eukaryota; kingdom Metazoa; phylum Arthropoda; class Arachnida; order Araneae; family Uloboridae; genus Uloborus; species Uloborus diversus. Next base: position 52,833,349 of record NC_072731.1, read on the forward strand.
TTTGCTGTTATCTGGTAACACTGTTAAATATTCAGGAAACTTTTATGGTAAATATTACTGTAAAATGGAGTGTTTACAGTACAGAAAAAATTACATAAACCGTACCGAAAAAAATAAACAATTGCAGCGCCAATTAATACACCACGTGACTTACAGTTCGAAGCAGATACCACTGTATTTCCCTTCACTTGACTTGTATGATGGGCAGCAAAGCTGCCTGCCAACCTAAAAGTCCCGAGATCGAACATACAGCTCGCCATTTTGTGTTTTTTAACTCTCCTTTATTCTATCGTAAAATTTTACAGTAAAATAGTATATTACGGTAAAAGTTACTGACAACATGGATGCCAGTAAATTTTATTGTACAATTTCAGGGTTTTTTCAACTGTGTAGATGTTCGTTTTAAGATAGAAAATTACTCATGTTTTGTTCATTCATTTAGCTATTTTTTTATGTATCATGCTTTGTGTTTACCATATTTATGCGTCAAAGAATACCAATTTTCTCAAATAGCAATTTGTCCCTTTAAAATAAGCGGACCCTATTTTTATTGCAAGTTTGTTATGGTTCCTTTTTATGGAACCTATGCTCGCTGTAATATGTAATGGATTATTAATCATTCAGGAATTATAATACTAGACTTTACTATTCTAATTGCTACATTTACTATATACATAATACTATATACAAGACAGAGTGTGCCGCCAATGCGCACATCTCCGGAGTTCGTTCCGATCTGCTCTGTTGCTGAGAGGATGTTTTTCCTCAGTGACGTCAGTGGCTTCTGACGTCACTGCGATTACGATAGCGGAGTTCAATTAGTTCGATACACCACAAAGTTTGTGTCAATTTATCCGATAGATGATTTTAAAATACTGACCTTCATTCTATTCGCTGTTCTAAAAGCTACGTGTTATTCATAAGCAATTTTGTATTTTTTTTTAACAATACTCCAAATACTGCTCTTTTTTTTAATGTGACTGTTATAAATAAAGTCATTTGTCAAAATTGAGGTGTCCAAAGTATTTTGAAATACTTCCTTACATTTTGTTTCAATAACACATGTGGAAAAACACGATTTTTTAAAACGAGCGTTCTAAGTTAGTTCGACCATATTTTTAGTTCAAAAGGCTCCATCAATCATGCTGCAATGGATACCGGCACACGTGAATATTGAAGGGAATGAGTGTGCGGATTCCCTAGCAAAAGAAGGCAGAAACATTGGCAAACCTTGCACCACCATCACGCTAGCAGACTCAAATGCTGTCGCAAAACATAGACTTCTGCCACATAACTTTAAGAAGCCCCTCATCACCGACTTTGATTGCCCCAGAATCCTAACATCTACAATTGCAAGATTAAGAACAAACCACTATAAAGGGATGAAAATTCTTCCCGACAAAACGAGAACTTATATCCCCTGCAAGAACTGCACCGATGCCCAACTGACTCCGGATCACATTCTTGAGTGCCCGGCCCACAGTGGGGCCGAATGGCCAAAAAGTGGAAAAAATTCAATATCCCGAGAACGGCTTAACATAGAAAGCTGGGGCCGGTCTCATTCAAAAAAGAACAAAAAAATACATAAAGTTCAACTGTTTTTATTGACATTTTGAAGTTAATTAAATAACTAATTAGGAAATGAAAAACTATTGGAAATATATTTTTTTTTTTAAATTTCCGAAACAGGTTGTACTTATAAAAACTAGTCGCAACAAGTATTTTGAGCATATATTTAAATTAAATATTGCTTAAAATGATTCCTTCAAGGAAACTTAAAGACCCGGATAGTTTTAAAAATAATAAAGTTTGATATTCTTAGTCAATAGTTGTTTAAATTGAAAGAATACATACCAATTCAAATTCAAGGAAATTAGATTAACAGTTCTTTAGCTGCCTCACTGATTTCCAGATGCTTTTTCTTTGGTTCGGGTCTCATGTTCGTAATAAAAGGATCCGAAGTCTCCAGTAGCTTGTGGAACACGTCTTCGTTGGTGGATATACGAGACATTTTCCGCGAGTTGGTGATCTTGAATGCCTTGTAATCTTTATTCCTACTTTCTTGTGCCTCTTCCGACAATATTCCGACTGGGAGAAATGACTTCTGCACTATTTCAGCACCGTGTATCAAAATCTTATGTACTGTGGATGGCACGTAGTACCATGAATACTTCTCAATGACCAGCTCTGCTGTTTCTTTTGAGAATAGTCGGAATTTCTCTGGGTCAATCATTGCATTGCTGTTTATGACTTCCAGAATGGTAGCGATCCGGTGGATTAGAATTTCGTCGACTCCCGTTGTTGCACTTGTGACCTTGCAATCATTGAAAAAACTTCTGGCTGTGTTGCCATTATTTGAAGATCCGCAACCCTGCTTAACAAAGTCCACTTTGATGCCGACTTTCTCAAGAAACTCTTGTTGAATACGTTTCTTTTCGTTTTCGTGCATGTCTCTTGTGTCTTTTGTAGTCCTCCATTTTTCGAATTTTTTGTTGTATGCAATGTGAAGGATGTATTCCATACATATGATTCTGGCGTGTAATGGAGAGATACCGAATTCGAGAGCATTCACATTAAGAGGTTTCTGTTGGATTTTTGCTAAGTCGTTCATTTTCGAAGGTAAAGCATTGCATATGTAGCAGGCACTTGCAGACTTTGTATTTGTGATGGCTTGAGCTACCTTGCCGTCCAACATTGTCATCACCAACGTGTATCGAATACGGATGATATTAATGCCGATCACAACTTGGGTAATTTCCAACTTCTCTATTTCTTCTTCAACCCCTTTTTTTTCATCTCGTGCCAAATCAAGTGTCTCTTTCTGGAAGCTGTATCTCAAGGGCCTGCAATGTCTTGTTGAAGAAGGTCGGCCGTTTTCCCAAATCGATCCATTTTGATCAACATCAATTGGAATTGTGAGTTTCAGAGGAACTATGGACGTCATGAATAAATTCGAGTCACTTATTTCGTTATTGCTGATCGAATATTTTTGAGCAAATTCACTTTGACCTGAGGCACCGTCGAATCCCCATTTCGTTGTTAATATTAATTCATGTTCATTTAATTTTTCTAGTTCTTCTAGGGGTTTTGTTTCCAGAATTCGCTTAGCTGTGTGGTCAAGCAAATTCTGCAAAGGAACAGCTGCAGATGTTTCACTGATTAACATATTATCAGGGTAGCATTGCTTCTTTGAGATGATTAATTTTTTATAATTTGGAAAAACATGGCATCCAAGGTCTTTTAGTGTTTGTCGAATCACCTCGTACTGATATTTTGTCAGATTGGCCTGGAGAAATATTGCTAATGCTTGATCGGCTGACAAAGCTTTGGGTTTATCGTGCTTTTCATGTGTCGCAGCTGCGTTAATCAAGCTTTGTTGGTACGATGCTTGAAGTTTACGTATTTTATTCTTTTTGCTTCGTTCACCAGAATCATCAAAGTCTTTACTTGGTCTCCCAACACATCCTGTAGATTCCTGCTCCGGTATGTTGAAAACGTATTCATTTTCCATCCACTCGCTGAACAATTTTTTGAACCTCTCTCGTTCTCGATTTACTTTATCTTTTTTTTTTTATTAAAATGAGGGAAGAAACTCTTGCTAAGAGCTGTCAGCATTAAAGAAATGTTTTCTTCGTCAAGTTCAGGGTGATTTTGTCGAAGGAATAAGTCGAAATTTGTACCGCTCCACAAGTACTCACACAAATCACGGTATTTAGTTTTGATAGAGCTCATGACTAGACAACGTTAGCAACTAGACTGAACTCAAATAAAAAAGGTTTTGACGTGGGGAAATGTTTTGTCTGAGCCAATTCTATTAACAAAATAGTGCAACAAACAAATACGTACTCTAACCCTTTCCTTTCTTTTCTGTGTTATGATCGGATAGGCAGATAAAGGCAGGTGATTTGTGTTCTAATGTTTACTTAAGCACCCCTAGTTTGATAAATAACCTTCCCCATCGCGGAGGAAGCCGGAGCTTTTTTTGTTATCTTAGCTGTTCTCAATGCTATTTTAAAATTCCTAACTTATAACGTTGTAAAGCGCTGTAATATTTTTTTGCACTGTTTGACTGATGAGAGGTTTAATTGACCATCGTAGAACAGGGGGGAAAATTGATTATTTTTTTCTAACTCTTATACACTTTTTTATCACTCATCTTGAGTAAGGTGGAATTTGGTCAAACTTACATAATTCTGACTTTGAGCCTAAACTAATGGGAATACCCTCGATACAGCGGAAAAAATCATGCCGTTCCTGTATCCTGTATCTTATATAGTGTGAGAATCATACACCAGATAATCGAAATAAGCGCTTTCGAAAATCGAATTTTTTCCACTCTGGCACCACTGTGCGGCCCTTATCCCATATGTTCTGCAGCTGGGTATGGTGCCACTGGCTTCAGAACTTCGAGAGGCCCTCTACAGCACAGATGCGTTGCAGCTAGCGGGCGCGGTCTTGAAGACACACGGAGCCATTTAATTGTCCATGGACACGACAAAAAAAAAAAAAAAAAAAAAAAAAAAAAAAAAAAAAAATCATGCTGCTGTTATGTGAAAGCTAAAAATAAACTTCATATTTTCGCTGGCAGCCTAAAGATGATTTTAAGTTTGACAAATTGATCATGTGTGATCTCATTCTCATATATTGCATTAGAGCGAAAACGCATCACATGACGGCTGCTTATAGCTAAAGGAGTATAATTTCAACCCAAGTTCTTTTTCGCAGCTGCAGTGGTGTATATTTAAGAGAATGAGTATGCTGCCAACGGCGTAGTTAAATCTTTATCTTGAGTAATAATAAAGCTGAAAGTCTGGATCTTTGTCTGGATGACTGTGACGTGCATAGCCCTAAGACCGTTTGGTCGATTTTCATAAAATTTGGCACACAATTAGTTTGTAGCATGGAGGTATGCACTTCGAGACGATTTTTTGGAAATTCGATTTTGTTCTTTTTCTATTCCAATTTTAAGTAAATTTTACCGAACAAATTTTCATAACGTTGACTAGCGCAAATTACCATAACGTGGTGAACGAAAAAATTATCATAACATGGAACATGAGCGACCTAATGATCATAGCAAATTGGCGAGAAATTCACCATCCATTATTTGTAAATATACAAGCTAACCAAATGACCTCTTAATTTTTCTACTACAGGCAAAGCCGTGCGGGTACCGCTAGTTGATAATAAATACAACTTAAAGTGAACGGAATAAATAGTGTTTTAGAATTCGTTTAAAAATCGAATCATGATCTGTCTGATTTTATCAATATGCGAAAGATCAGGCAGCCAAAATTTGCCACACAAACAAAATTACACATGAGTAATTTCGTTCTTTGATGCGAAGTTTTAAGATAAAAACTTGTTATGCACAGAATTACTCTACCTAATAGGTAAATTCTGCGCACCTCGTATGCATGTGACGCAAAGATACGAAATTGAAATGTAATTGCAATTATTAAGTAATATTTTACGTTGGTTAACAACTGTCATTATTCGTTTCAATATTTCATCGCAGAAAGTGCAATTTCATATATAAATGATACAAAGTTTTGAGCTAGTTCGTATTGAGATACAGTAAAACCTGTTAAGTTGACCACCTTTGTAAGTTGACCACCTGTCTAAGTTGACCGCTTTTGTCAGGAACGGAATTAGTCCTCTCTTATATAATGAAGGAAAACCTCGTAACTTGACCACCTCTCTATCTTGACCACCTGTCTATGTTGACCACTAATGAACACCAGCATAGGTTTGGAGTATTGTAAAAAAACCCTTTGTAAGTTGACCACTTGGCAAAAGCATCAGATTTTACGAAAATTTTAATCAGTTATGCATTAAATAAGCAATCAGACATTTTTCAAAAAACCAATTAATATTTATGTTTCTATCTAAAAACATTGGGCCTATATCGCCACAAGTCCTAGAAAATGCGCCAAACTTCATTAAGAAGTTATTTTGTTAAAAGGTAGATTACCATTTTTACAAATGTACAAGAAAAAATCAAATGAAGAATTTAAATCACTTTTGACTTATTATTATTTTTTAGGAATTGTTAATGTCAAGCAAGTAGTTTTTCATAAGCAATGTGATTTTTTTTTCTTCGATCGATTTACAGGCATTTTAAATTTGTATGATAATTTACGCGTCACTCTGGTAAATAATCTCTAAAAATATTTAAAAACATTTTTACTTATTGTTTTAAAGTAATGTTTAACAATGAAAGTGAGTTTAAAATATTCCAATTAGTTAAAAAATGAATGCATAGGGCAAGAAATGACAAAAAAAAAAAAAAAAATCGTTACTACCCTCTATAAGTTGACCACCTGTCTAAGTTGACCACCAAAGTACTGCACCGCAAGTGGTCAACTTACACAGGTTTCACTGTATTCCATTTGAAAGAACCCTTTTGGAACACTCGGAATGCAATCAAAAGGAGAGGTGCACAATTATATCCCACTCAGAGTCTACATACGAATTTTCAACCTTCTCCGGCATACCATTTTTTAATTATGCGAGATACGTACAATATCACATACGCACATGTGTACATAAAGATGGCACGAGAAAACTCGTCGTAATTAAGTCGGGGGTTGTCAAAATGGATATTTCGGGTGTAAATACGTTCTTAAGAAAATATGCACTTGCGGTTGGACAAAAAAAATCACTCAAAGCCATTCATTCGGGGGTGAGCAAATTTTAAATTTAAGTCGATATTTGAGTGAAATTTTTTTCGCGATTACAAAACTTCGTTTACTATGTAAAAGAAAGTAAAGACACAGCTATAACAGAAATTTACCTTCTTCTTCATTTCATCCTCTATAAATAAATAATAGTGACATGTTTAAATTTTAATGTTTTAAAAAGAGTGAACTGTTTAAATAATACCAAATATGCTCTCAAAAATGATCTTAAATTTTTATTCCAGTTAAATTTTTTTAAGTTGTTCCTTGCGTTAAATTTAGCAAAAAGAAAAAGAGTATGGTACTTTTTCAAATATGACTGTTGTAAATAAAAGTATTTGTGTAAAAAGAAAAAAGAAGTTCAAACTTGTTTTGAAATACTTTTTAATTGGTTTTGTTTATTCGACAATGCATCAATTTTTAAAGTATGCACCTCAACTTAGTTCGAACACATTTCTACTTCAAAGTGCCTCATCTATCACTCAGCCATTTTGTGCCAGCTAAAAATAAACTTCATATTTTTTCCGTTGCCAGCACAAAGACGGTTCGAAGTTTGACAAATTTACTATTTGTGTTCTCCTCTTCGTATATTGCGTCAGGATGAAAACGAATCCCATGACTGCTATTTATGTCTAAAGGAGTAGGTTAATTTCAACTCAACTTTACCCTTGCAGCTGGGTGGTCGAGGCTAAAGTAATGTACTATATCTGACAAAATGACTTTGAGGTTCAAAATTGCCAATAACAGAAGTTTTATTGAAGGGGAAAAAATGAAAAGATTTGTTGATGAAAATGGCAATTGAAAGTACAGGTCGAATAGTTTTCTTGAAATATATCGGAAATACCGAGAAACACTACCAAATATGAGTAAACGTTTTTTTTATTGAAAGAAAAACTTATTTTCCTGTTAATGTCAATCATGGATCAATTTTCTGTTCGGAAATTTTGTTTGCTTAGTGGCTTATTGTAAAGAAGGTAAATGTTAAAATTTAACTTATAAAACAAGAGAAACACTTACCGAAATACACCGCCAGCTCAGTCATTCCTGTCGAGGACTGTAGTTTCGTGATTATTAGCACTCATCAACCCGGCATAGGAAGTGACTGAGCTGGAGGTGGAAAACCTCTTAACGAAGCCATGAGTGCCAAAAAAAAAAAAAAAAAAACTGGTAGCTAATATAGAATTAGCACTGACCAGACGAGTGACCGAAGCAATGGTTCGGTTCAACTCGAACTTTGACGCAAGGCATGGTATTTTCAGTAAGTTACCGTCCTCTAGTGGGTAATAATATGAGGTCGTCTAAAGCAGAGATACATGAAATTCTCCGCCAGCTCAGTCATTCCAGCCGAGGACTGCAGTTTCGTGCTTATTAGCACTCATCACCCCGGCATAGGAAGTGACTGAGCTGGAGGTGGAAAACCTCTCAAGGAAGCCAAGAGTGCCAACCAAGTGGTGGTGTATTTCATGTATTTCTGCCTTAGCGCCTTAGCCCTGGCTGTAGGGCCGTAACTTACTGAAAAAAAAGAAAGAGGAACACTTTTTAAGTAAAAAGCAACATCAAGATGTTAATACATAATTCTTTGCTTAAATTTCATTTTAGTATTCTCGTAAACATTTTTTTCTGCTGAAGTGTGGGCTTAAACTGTTAGAGATTGTTGATGATCTTGTTCTTTTTTTTAAACTTACTGTACTAGCAGAAACGGTTGACGTATAGCGTTGTTTGTCACGTGAATCGTTGTAATTACTGGCAAATGTTTTCAAAATTCAGAGGAAAACAGGTTTAAAATGATCTGAAGGGAAGGCACCATTATCTTAATAGTAACGTAAGATACCTGAAATCATTTATAAAAACAAAAACAATTTAAAAAAAATAGTAACAAAACGGTAAAAAAAGTAAAAAAAAAAATGAATGAAAAACATCGTTATTGAAGAAGAAACTTTCAAATGATTTCATGTACGTGTTTTGAGGTTACAAGAAAGCCCTTTTTCTTCTGTGCATCATACGCGTGAAAGAACATCCAGCAGAAGCTCTTGTCCGATAAAAGAGGCAAAAATAATGCTTCAAAACAAATAAAACATAATTATGCACGTTAAAGAACAATTGTTATCGGAATTATAGGCACTTACTCGGAATGATATCTGGTAAATACATTCGTATACAATCAAATAAAGTAAATTAAATTTAAAATTTTTAAATGGGGTCGTTTCCAAAATTTTAAAAGTAAATTTTTCTGAAAGAGCATGCTTAAAAACATAAAATTTCACCATTTTTAAAATAATTTGACCAAGTTTACTATGTAAAAAATATTCTGATCGGCGCGCAGATTTCATTTCCTTTTTTTTCTAATCTGCAGATGACAAAATACCACCAAAATGCCATTCACTGATGCCATTAGCGCAAAGCGTAATATTTAATTCTCTTCTTTACGCACATACTGACAGCAATATGGTTAATAGCAAGTGTAGAGCGCATTATATAATTGAGCTTCTCAATTATCATATCGTGGAAAGTAGGTAGACAGCAAGCGTAAGCATTCAGCGCGCCAGTGGAGTGAGCGCGTCCAAGTTCATCACTTGTGACGTCATAAAAACTACGCCTTGTTTGAAAAATCGAAACTTTTTGAAAATTAATTAAACATTAAACGTTTTGAAAATAAAAGATTTTCCTTGTCCCATGTTATTATCATCATTATTATTATTATTTTTTTTTGCTCATTCTATCAACTTCAGTGACTATAAGTAGATAGAAATAACCCCATTGTTAGCCCGAAGAAAGAAAGAAAATAGCCCAATATGTCCTTGAAATTAGGGAAATTTAATTGATGTTAGTTGAATCGGAATTAAAGTAGAGGAAAAGGTATAAAAACGGGCATAGTTGTATGGGCATCCCTCCCTAGTGGATGTTAGAAGTACTGAAGGCTGACTGCGAGTACTGCAGATGATGCCATTTACTAATACAAGATATCAGAGAGTATTTGGGAACATTTTTTCAAGTATTGTGTAGGCTGCGTGAGTTATTGGGCAAATTGGCGTGTTTCTGGACTACTAACTTTTAAGAGGTATGTGAAATTGTTTCCTTTGTTTTTTATGTTCTTATGTTTAGGTAAAAACAATTTCACAGTGATATGCGGAAAGCAGAGATCTTAAGCTACTTTTGAAGTGCACCTTTAATCACGCACGCTTTTCTTTAACATAGTGTAGTGGCCATCATTCTTAGATGTAGTTGGTGCAAATATGAGCTCACGTTAAAAGGGTGCCCGTCTTGTGTAACTTTACCACCTTTTTTTTAAACAACAATTATTTTTCGATGGAAAGTTCTCCGAAGACAATCGATAGAGAAGTGGGAGAAATGTTTTATGTGCAAAATAAGGGGGGGGGGGAGCACACTTAGATTGCGCCGGATCTGTAAGAACCAGTTATGTTTGCGATGTCTGTTACTGTAATAAATCAATTCTCTACCATTTGGTATAGTTTTATCCAGTGGCGTAGCTAGACCCGACTTTCGGGGGGGGGGGGTTACTTCTTATATATATATATATATATATAATCGCTTGGAATTTTTCCCTTTTCTTCTTTTTTTTTTCTTTCTCTTCTCTCTTCTTTTTCTCTTTTTTTGAGACTAACTTTTCGGGGGGGGGGGGTTGTCCCCAAAACCCCCCCTTAACTACGCCCCTGGTTTTATCCTCTTTTTGAACAATTTTTTGTAACTTTTTGGAAGAGGGCCAATATTTACATCCCATTTTTTCAGTTGCTTTTTTTAAGAGCTTATTGTAAGTCGTTGTTTTTGAAATGAAATCATCGATATTAACCATCGTTTTGTCTTCTCGCATTTAGGATACTTGTTACAATTGTTAATGAAAGACAAAAATCTGGAATTTTTTGAGTTAAAAGTAACTTTAAATAAAAAAACAAAAGAGGGTGCCCATATTTACACCTTTTCCTCTAATATGATTTCATATTGGGTCCTTAGATCAAATAAAAAAAGTTACCAAACTCTCATAAGCTGAAAAAAATATGCAATTGTATCGTTAATTTATTTAATCAAACATGTAACTACCACACTAAATAAAGAAATAAATAAACGATTTAAAAATTACTGAGTGCCTGTAATTTATAGAAAACAATGGTTTAAATAAAAAATAAACACGAACAAATTAAAGCACATTTTTTAAGGTTAGAAACAAAGAAGGAAACAAAGGAGAAGAAGATGCTAACAGACCAGGACTACAAGAAAGCTAAATTTTCCTGTTTTCATTAAATATGATTGGTAGATTAGTTGTTCTTATTTAGTGCCAAGTAATAAAAACAAGTATTTTGCTCGATATAAGCTCGATTAGTGGTGAACATATAGCGTCAATGGTTCCTTTCCCTATCAAAAACCAGCACACTTATGTCAATAATTGGGTAGTTTCCCTGTCTATACTTAGATTTTGCATGCTAAGAGTTGGAGAGAAATAAAAACGATCTTCTGCTTTAAAAATAATATTTTCGTGAAAGTTATAAGGAAAATTTCTTCAATGAACTTTTCGACAAGTACTGGAATCTTTGAAGTACAATGAATAGTAAGTAAATCAATAAAGAAGTTACTGCGTAATCACATGAAAACTTTCCTTCAATTGTCGATAATTGATGCTTTTACTCCATACATTATTTTCGGATTCGGTCAATATCTAATGCATTGAATATTTAATAATTTTAATAGCAGATAACACACTCCTTTTAAAATATACGTTCATGATAGATTTGATAGCACGTTTGGGATTAATATCCGGCCACACGCCCCAAGTATTATAAATATGTCCAAGTAAATGGAAAAATATTGTTTTCGGTATTTAAAATGCAACTTTTTACATGGGAATGATTTTATGAAACGTATTATTTAAATATATATGATCATGCAACAGTGTTTCATGTTCATAAATAAAAAAATAATGAAATAGTGAGTTTTTCCTTAACTTTAGAATTTATTTTTTAAAGTAAAACTATAGCTCTTGTCTGTTCCCGACTCCTTTATTAGTGAAAATGGCTCCTTAGTTTTTAAAGTTTTCCAACCACTAATATATAAGAATGGGTTTCGTGACAAGTTCCAGTAGCAAATTTTATATTTAACGAAAATATATTATATTAATCGATTTAATTTGCTTTGTGGTAGTACATTCACAAAATCTTTGAATGCAAATTACTTTTGAATTTGAATTTATAATGTACAACGCTTCCTCCCTCAAAACTACTTTCTTTATTTCGCGAGTGAAATGAAAATCATTTTAATGAAAAAAAGTTTTAGGAAACACATATAGTTAGTCTTGCAATTATTCATTACCATAATATGATCATAAATTCGTTCTTTAATGTTCTCCAAACTCGTTTTCCTAACGATATTATAGGTTTATGGAAATAATATGTTACGTGACAGTTATATGTCTCATTTAAAAATTTACCTCAATTTTGAAAAACATATTTTATGAGCCATTACCTTTTTAAACGTGAATCCCATGTAATTCAGTTCATTAAATGTTGATTATTGTTCGTTCTTCTGGCTTTCAAGTTTTAATTCTGACATGGCACGTTATGACAGCTATAGTATTCGTCCAAAAATCAAAACGAAACTATTATTTCCGATAACTGTTACGGGGATTTGGTACCCTGTATACACGCGACGTTAAATTGCTAAGTTTTATGTACCGTTTTCTCACAAAGTTTTCATGAAAGAAACCTAAAATCTTTGCAGTGTTTTTGAGAGATATCCAAGAGTCTACTGAAGTAGTTTTAAGGCAATTCCGTTTATTTCATGATTTATTAAATATTAGTTACTTGTCAATTCTTAAACGAGAAAGACAGTTTTTTTTACCATAAAAAGTAGTTCAGGAAAAAATTTGAGTTCTAAAGAAAAATTTTTACTTCATAATAATTAGGAACGGATACTGCCGTGGGTAGGTAACCAGCAGTATCTGAAGAAATGAGTTTTCGAGACATTTGAAGAAACGTTAGAGCAGTAATATATATGGAGGGAGCAAGTCCAATCATTGGCCAAGCCAAAGCTGAGGCTACGACTCCAAGTCACGTGACTCAACAACGAAGAATGGTGGACACGTTTTGCGTGAAACTAGCGAAAGAAACCTGATTTCTTCCAATACTTTGCTTTAAAATCTATTTCGTGACCTGGGGTCTACGGTACACGTAAGAAAGTCTTCACTCTCTCCATTTTATCTCTTCTCAATGGAAGAAACACGTTTTGGATTTAATACTAACGATAAAGAAATGTTGGAATTAGTCGTTTTTTTTCAGCAGAAACCAATTAAGCAAGCTTGTACAATAAAGTTAACGTACAGTGCATGACAGAAATGAGAAATTCGCAGTTACTTCCCCATACCTGCAAACGACAGTATAGTATATAAAATGTGGTAAATTTTTTAAGTAACATGTAAAGTAGTTTTCAAGAAAAAGGAATATGAGTTTTTAAAATTGACGTTTTGAAGAACTTAAACAGTTCATCAGTTTTGAAAGTAAAATTGCATGTACATTTTAATGCATTTATGCCCCATTAATGTTTAAATGGAATTACCTTTAATCTACACTGAATATTCGGTGTCACTTGAAAGCTAATGATTTGAATACTTCGAACACATAAAAACTGAAAAAATACTATTTTTAAGCTTTTGGGTAGCAACACCCCTTAAAAGGTTTTTGTAATAAGTATCTTGTCCACGAACTCCAGATCGTGTTAATGTGCTGTCGTATAAAAAATAAAACATGGTGATTATTGCTGTAAAGAGAAAAGATGAAGCTGTATATGAAGGTATGAGAATTTCTATTTCGGAAAATATTCAATATTCAGAAGATATTAATATTATATTTTATTCGCTAAACAGATTTTTTTATCTCAGTGGGATTGACCTTTTACGTCATAACACAAAGAATATTTCTAGTGTTTTAAAAACTTTTCTTCTAAACCTGTTAAGCTGTTTCTGGATTTTTTTACATACCCTCGAAATAATTTCCTACCTTAAAACAAGCGATGACCTCAAGATAATTTTGAGTTACATATTCTTCATAGTACTCGAAGTCATTTTGCGAATCGTGCTATGTGTGAAACTTAAAAGAGTAAGACTCCTGCTTGAAGAAATATCCCCGTTCGTCAAGACGTACCTCAGCAGAGGATGTTGCAAGTCAGTAGTATATTTTACCTGGTTTTGGATTTTATACTCGTGTATTGTGATCATCTCAATCGGACGTTCTCTTGTGATGATTGCGCAAATGTACGAATATCGTGGCAAATGGATAGGCGCAGCACTGCACCTGAAAACGGAAACTTCTTTTCGACTGACAACAGCTATTTGCGTATTGGTGTTTTCAGACAACAACTTATTGATGGCCAATGTCTATGCTTTGTATAATACGATATGTTACTTGCAATACAAAATATTTTCCCAAGTGTATCAGAAAATATCAACAGAAAATGAAATGCTAAAGAAAATACGTCATGCTCAAGAATGTGAAAGATTGATCAGCGTATTTATGCATACTGAAGAAATTTTTAGCTTCCCTGTGTTCATCAACACAAGCGCACTAATTGTGTCAATGTTTCAATCATCTTATCGCTTACTAATTATCAATAAGATAAATAGCATATATAATACTTCTAATAGTGTCTTTTGGATTTTATTTATTAACTACAGTTTTCTCATTGTTATTTTATCAATATCTGCAACATACGCAACTGATATTGCTCAGAAATGCAAGTGCTTGATGCGCAGTATATTGAAGCAGTATCCGGAATAAAATAAATGCTTTGATATCTTATCAAGCGAGGATGCTCAAACCCCTTCACTTACTTTGTGGAAAATACAAAGAATTGACCGAACTTTTGCTTTTAAAGTTTATGGAACGCTTTTAACTTATGGGGTGCTTATTGCAACTTATCAAAAATCATAAATGTCTTTTTTATTTTATACACTAGAAAATCTCCCGTCAAAGTATGACGGGTGAAAATTTCTTCCACATTTGAACGAAGTAATTGCCTGTTTAGTGATATTTTGGTAGTTGAGATTCTAGCCCTAACTTCAGTAGATTAACCTAAACTCCCCCCCCCAAAAAAAAGTCCATTGTTGACCACTTTTTCGCTTCTCACACTTACCAGTACATGGTACTCTTACCAGTAAAACAGTTAAGTGACCGGATCCAGTTCATCCTTTTCACAATAAATAAGTCAGAAAGGAGATATCGTCAAAATACCGCATTTAGATGCCATTTTTTCAATATGGCCGCGCGAGCGGCAAAGATACGAGGTGGCAAAGTGTAAAAGAGCACATCAAAATCTATAAAATAACCAATTTTCAAAACTCCCGGAAAACTTTCCAGGTAACCCCCTTTTTTCGATCAAATGACTGGACTATAGATTGAATATAGTTATTTTGGTTTGGTAGGTCTCCCGTCTCACGAGTGATATAAAACTATTGTCTTCACATCGTTTCCCAACCGATGGTTCGCGAACCCTGGGGGTTAGCGAGAGGTAGACGGGGGTTTGCGAAAATAATATTGTAATGGCGGAAATTTAACATGTTTGAAATTTAACATTTTAGTAATAAACTACACTGCAAAAAAAAAAAAAAAACTTGTTTCTACAGTATAATACTGGCAGCTGAGGTTCCAAAAAAAAAAACCTGTAAAATTTAGTTCTAAACTAAAATTTGCAGTAATATACTGCCTTATAACAGAATTTAACTGTGAAATTTACAGCGATAAACTGTAAAAAGTAGCAGTAATATACTGGTTTTTAATGGAACTGCTCTGTAAAATCTACAGTATCAAACTGCAAAATTGGCAGTAATATACTGTTTTATGAAGGACTTGGCCTGTACTTTTAACAGCAATATTATGCAAAATTAGCAGTAATATACTGTTTTTTAATGGGATTGCCCTGTAAAATTAACAGTATCAAACTGTAAAGTTAGCAGTAATATGCTGTGAAATCAGCAGTACTGCGCCGTAAAAGTAGCTGTAGTATACAGTTTTAGAAATGATTTGTACTGTAAAATTAACAGCAGCAAACTATAAATTATACAGTTATCAATTTTTATGCAAAAGGTTTTTTCCCCCCTATCGTTGTCTCTTTTCACAACCGAAATCACTGCTTTTGCAGTTGAATAAAAATTTAGAAAAGTAAAGCAATTGATACTGCATGTAGAAATCAGCCTTTCTCTACACTGTAAATACGATTCAGAAACGTTCCTGGAAAATAATGGGCAGCTGATGTGCCCAATATCTGCCATTAACATATCTTGCAAATTCCACGAACTTTTTCCTCTAAAATTCAGTAACCTTCCTGATATTATCCTGGAAGCCTCCTGAAAAAATCAGAAACCTTCCCGTTTAAAACCAGTCGTGTCTGTAGAAATAATATCTTGGCATCATTCTGCTTTATCAAGGAAGTTAAAAGAGCAGTATTGCAAACATGGCCAAAGCTTTGCCAGAATTGCAACTAAATAACGAGAATTTTACTTGCCTGCAAAGCAATGCAGTTCACACTTTTTCGCTCTCTTTGGGACCTTAATTAGGGTGGACGGGCCGTACTTTAAGATAATCCGATGCACTTTATAAATACGCTCAGTTAATCTTTAAACTGGGGGCTAAAAATATTTTTCACAACAGTGAAAAGTCTGCATTCTTGCGACTTGGAGCAATTCAGGAAACTTTTTGTCAAGAATACTTAATTTTTCCAGGAAGTGGATAAAAACCGTTAAAATCCCGAAACGTGACACGGAAATACCCAGTAAAGTTTCGGAATTTTTTTACAGTGTATATACGAAATTTCTGTTCCTTTTCTAAAGTTTTTCAACAACAAAAATAATGTTTAAGTCTGTTAAAAGCGACAAGGAAATAACTATAAAAACCTTTTACGTAAAAATAATTAACTGCTGCTAAATATATGTTTTATTGATATTAATTTCATTGTACACAAAATAAATCAATGCGATCTCTATGTTTTATAAACGCCTGTTAAAGGAGAAAATGTGGCGCTTTTTCACTTCTACAAAAAACTTTTAGCTCTATTGCAAACTTAAAAATTTGCAAACAGAAGTAGATTGCAAAATATGGTCTGAAACTTTATTTTAAGAACAATTATAGCCTTTTCATAAAACAAAACTTTTTGATCCATGAAGGTAGTAAAAATGAGAAGGTTTGTTTTATATATAACTGAAAATACTACACCATATCTTAACTAAAAGAATTTTTTTTACTTCCAGCATTATTGTGTCGCTAAAATATTACGTTATGCTGTTTTCATGAGAAAAAACGAAACATTCACACCATTAAAAATTACCAAATTATTTTATTTCTTATACATTTCCTATAGATATAGATTAGTAGTTTTTACAGTGGAATTGCAGAAATTCATTTAAAATCAAATCCGAATTTTTTCAAGGTCAACATTTTTACATCACGAATTTGATTTTTTTTTTTTTTTTTTTGACATTTTTGCCGACTTTGGTGCCTGGTCATGTCTGGTCATGTGGGTCAATCTGGTCGTGTTTCATGTTTTGATCGTAACGCAAGCGTTTCCGAACGCTTGTGGTGACTCCGAGACGACCGATCCTTGTTTCCGAATGCAACCTAGCAGAGCAGTATTAAACTGTAAGAGATAACAGTATATTACCATAAAAACAACAATTATTTTTTACAGTGTACAAATTAAAATTCCACACTAGTACCACAATAGTAGATCTTTACAATTAGCTACTAAGCAAACAAAATTTCAGAAAAGAAAATTAATCTATGATTGACATTAACAGGAAAATAAATTTTTCTTCCAATAAAAAAAATGTTTAATCGAATTTGACCAATATAGCGTCAAAATTGAATAATATCGCTATGCTTCGTACTTTGAGAAAATTATCGAAAGTCATTATTTGTAAAAATTTGCTTTCAGATTAATTAATTCTGACATGGGTAAGGAAAAAAAGAGTAATAAAAGCATTTATTGATTCTCCGGCGCAAAATACAAAATTTATTCTCTGTATTTATCCGCTTTATTTTAAATTTATCGCACTGTATATTCTTATACGTTTAAATTAAAAAATAACACGAAAAGCAAACAGCACGGAAGAATTGTTAATATTACTTATAATTCCATGATAAAGTGGCATGAAAAATAAAATTGTAACAACGCGCATGAGCCAATCCATTTGGTTTTGAATGCAATATACTTGTTGCGCATGCACGTTGCCATGTAAATTGTTAAGTTAAGCAACTCTCAAATTTCCACAATATGGGTAGCTTCTTCGGAAACTGTTACAGGCGATAAGCGCAGTACCATCTAGTAGAGTTCTAGTCTCGCTCGGGTTTTTTAACATGTATTTAGAGACCATTTTTTGTTGTCATGGTTACATATCGTTTGCAGTTTGCCTTCATTCTCTTTTCTTCTTTTTTTTAAGGTTTAACTCGAGCACACTTTAGATAAAGAAAACGTTTTTTTCTTGTGTAAAATCACGTTTTTCAGAAAAAAGACCTTAGCAAAAAATACAAAACTTCCAGATTACTAATTCCCATCAATCTTAAATAGATTTATAAGAAATAAAAATACCATAACGGTATAAGCTGAAAATAGTATCTTTGTGATACGCGTGTATGAGTGTCAGTTGGCCATAGCAATCAAATATTTATTTTCGTGTCTTAGTAATCATTTCTTTTTTACGGATATACCTCGTATTACCTAATCTAGAAAATCGCCAGTAACAATACGTCGGATACGACTTTCTTCTTCATTTCCCTTCCATTCCATTTGCAGAAACGAAACGCTCAACTAGTACGGTCCAACAATAATTGCTAAGAAACTTAATTGGAATTTAAGATATCAAAATTTAAATGAATGCAAGGGGCTGGATGATGGATGTTGTGTTCTAAATGCTAGATGTTATCGATGGATTCTGTGTGTGGCAACATCCATGCTTTCCTGTACCTTTTATGTTTTCCTTATTGATAGCTTTAAAAGGGATGTATATGATTTTCTACATTATATTATAGCTTTTGGCCAGTTTTAATGTTCTTCGTTTTTCTTCATTAGCCACATATGTAACTGAGATTGCTCAGAAATACAAATGTATGGTGCGTAGGGTTTTGAAAGAGTACCCGAAACAACAGCAATTTCTAAATACTTGATTTCAGAAATGACACTTGAATAATATCTCTGGCTTTGTTGAAAATTCAAACCGTATTCCTAGTATTCCTATTTCTAATGTTTATGAGATCTGTTGTTATGAAACTGAGAGCGGCTCTTCAGCTTGTACAGTTTACCTACAACTTCGAAAATAGGATGAGTCTCTTTATCGTTTTCTGCAGTAATAATATCAAGGGAAATTTTTTCATCTATCAATTAAACATTTTTTGTGGTAGCACTTTTATAAATAACTTGTAACGCCATTTAATTGATGCTTTAATTAATGATACAAAGCATGCGGTTTTTAAAGCAGCACTTTTGTTCAGCTTCCGAACTGAAAAACATTTTAATGAAGTAATAAATTTTTCGGAAACACTCACGGTTTGACTTAATTTGATAAATCACTCACCTTGTTTGAAAACATTTCCTTTATGTGAGTTAAACTTGTTTTCGCAAAAATATTATAGATTTTTGAAAATAATTATTTTAATGTACCATGTCGACATCCCATTTGTCAAATTTAACAAATTTATCAAAAATAACTTGTTTATGTACCAGCTTAATAAAATATAATAGTTGACTATGTTTTTAAAGTGAACGACTAACAATTAAGTCTATGAAAAGTTGACTAGAATTCGTTTTGCTTTGAGTTCAATTTCTTATTATTGATAAACAAGTCATTAGAGATACGTAATTTATTCAAGAATTTCAAAAACAGCAAGTTTTTTGCATTGATTTTAAATGGTAGTTTAATCAGATTATGTGTTTTATAAATTCAATTTGTTTCAACTTAATATGTCGTTATTATAAAAAGCAGGATGACTGATTCCATAAAGATAAAAGAAAAGACTCCATTTGAAACTATGAGAACTTCTGATTCGAAAAGTGTTCAGTATTCAAAAGATTTCAGTAAGATATTTTACCCTCTATCATTATCTTTCCTTCTTAGCGGGTTCAGCCTTCTACCCCGTAAGACAAAGAAGATTGTTAATGTCCTTAAAACTTTGCTCCAGAAACAGTTAATTAGTTTTTGGATTTATCTACATACAATAGAACTTTCTTCATACATAATATCATTGCCATACGACGATCTCAAAGTAGTTTTGAGTTACATGCTACAGTCGATATTACTCATCATATTGCGAGTTGTGCTATATTTAAAACTGAAAAGGATAAGGCTTCTGTTTAAAGACATGTCCCCGTTCGTCATTAGGTACGTAAGTAGAAGTGGTGTCAAGTCCTTGATATGCTTTGTCTGGTTTTTGCTTTTATATTCTTGCATTTTGATCATTTCAATCGGATGGTTTCTAGTGATGGTTGCACAAGTTTTTGAGCACCGTGGAGAGAAGATTGGTGACATATTTCACATGGAAAAGGAGACTACTAAGCGAGTGACAACTGTTAATACCGTTCTCATTCTTTCAGATAGCAACTTACTCATGGCCAATGTCTTTACTTTGTATTGTACGATATGTTACTTGCAATGCAAAATATTTTCTAAAATTTATCAGGAAATATTAACAGAAACTGGAATGCTGATAAAAATCCGCCACGCTGAAAAATGCCAAAGTTTGATTAGAATATTTAATGATACCGAAGACATTTTCAATTTTCCTGTGTTTATCAACTCCTGTGCAATAGTTGTTTCAATGTTTCAAGCAGCCTATCGTTTATTATTTCGCAGTAGGATAAGAAATGAAACGGCTTATGGTTTATATTGTATTGTGGTTTTTGGCTTCAGTTTTTTTCCTTGTTCTTTTATCAATATCGGCAACAAGTGCAACTGATATTTCACAGAAATGCAAATGCTTGATACAACGTATATTGAAGCAGTATCCTGAACAGAGTCAACATTATAATACTTTATCGCGCGATTATACTCATATACCATCTCTGACTTTTTTTTTCTTCTGGTCTATTTTAGGATCTGCGGATTATAGGCCTCCCTGTGATAATACGCAGGAAAATACGAAAATGCACAGTCATAGACACACAAAATAGAAGATCGCAATTCTCAACTTTTTCCTAGGGCACGAAAATATTCTCTCCCAGTCTCCAAAAAATTCGTTTCTTTTGTATCATTGAAGCAGATACAAATTCTGAGAATATAACTGTTTAAAATCAATCAAAAGGCACCTCATTTGCTTAGTTACCACCATATTTCTTGGAATGCTCGCCCTGCGTGCAGTGACGTAACCAGGAAAAAGTTTAGGGGGCACATTGAAAAAAAAAAGAAAGAAAGAAATTTTTGATCTGATAATAAAGGGGGAGTCCGGTCACAATTTTAAAACTTTTAGTTTTAAAACGTAGTTTTAGATTTTCTTTGCAGATGCTATGCCAAAAAAGGTATAGAGGTCTCAGTAGAAATTTCTAGAAATTGAAGCCCTAAAAACGCGATTATATGCGATGTTTATTGACGTTAGGGAAAACGATGAAGCTCAGGGACTGTCCCTGATCGATTTAAAATATATATATATATATATTGAATAGATTGAAATTAATTCCTCCTCCCCCTGCAAGTTTTTGAACTTGAAGTTTTAAAAACGCAATTTTAGTCAAATTTAAAGATTTAAGGGAAGGAGGATCGGAGGCCATTCCCTGGAAAATTTTACAAACTTATAGTCCAAAAATCTTAAGCAATGTTTCATATTAAAGGGCTATTCAATTCGAAGTGTCGTTTAAAAAACCCATTGCTTGTGATATTAAAGAAAGGCGATATGGGGACCCCTTGCCCGAATATTTTTTGAAACTAAAGTCTTAAAAATACAGTTGTAAGGTCATATTTTGTAACATTAGAGACAGTAATTTCTCGAAATTAAAGCTCCAAAAGCGCAACTCTAAGCGATTTTTGATGTTGTTAAGTATTGGGTGGTTTTCCCCCGAAACTTACAAAAATTTAATGGAAAAAAATGACATCTTTGTTTTTAACATATATGAAAGTTAGCATTAAGATGGTACAAGTAAAACCAAAAACCTCTTGAAAAGAATCATTGGATGAGTTCAGATCGAAATTTCATTTTGATGTAATTTACTTCGATAAAAACAATTTCTATATATAACTAACAATTTCTATATTTCTAATCAACAAATTATTTATTCATGTACTCAGTTTGAACAATATGAGTAACTAATTCAGTTCTAATTGTTTGATTTTTATGTTGTGGGGTAACATTTTACAAGATAAATATTTGGATTTTGAACATTTTCATTTTTTGAAAAGTTTTTGGAGTATTAATGTATAATAAATATTAAAAGCCGGGTTTTAATTTGTATTATCTAAAGCCCTCTGATTGTTTTATTCATTAAGATTTAAAAAATACAAGTATGACGCATTCACACGTATGTTGGTTGCATTAATGTTATAATAACTAACTTGATTTTTCTGTGTGTGGTAGGGGGGGGGGAGCACCAGGAAACTTTCGCCCCGCGCGCCGTCAGCTCTTCGAACGGGCCTGATCTCTCGTTTGCGCATACGGCTAAAATCTCCGGAAATTTAGAGCCCAATTTAAGACGTATGCGTGAACTAAAGATCGTATTTAAAAGCTATAAATATTTTTAGGTTCAAATTACACTATATACTTACAATTTATAGCTGTTTCGTTAGGAAAAAATACAAAAAAAAAAAAAAAACCTAATTTTTTTTTTAGAAATTTCAATTTTTAACATTTTTTCAAACTTTTTTTAATTGCTAGAAGGATTTGAAAATCTTTTCTTTTTCTTCAATATTTAAAAACAGATTACATCCATGTAAAATTATTGAACTATAAAAAGTAAACTATTTCTATCTCCTCTACATCATTTTAGCCACTCACATGATTGAAGAAGTCTTTTTATCAAGAATTTCACCCTTAGCATTTCCCTATTACCATCTATCACTCTTACTGCAAAATATTGTACATCACAAGAAGCTCCATAGAAATGTTCTTCACTAGCAGTCACTTCCCATATTTCTGAACTTTATTCCGTGTGAAAGTTGTGATATTGTAAATTTGTCATTTGGCTGTATCTGACTGTAAAATACTTGCCTCTTTTGTTTTGAATTGATGTATTTTTCGATATTAGGCAATTATTTTTGAAATTCATTTCAAGCATTACTAAATTATGTAATAATGAATAAATAAAAAAAATATGTTATCATTCTTAAAATTTAAGAGAATTGGATTGTTTGATATCACTTAAAGGGCTAAAAATAAAATAGTTCTGTTTTCAAGAGCATTAAATTAAATACATTGCAGCCATTTTAAAGTTAAACAGAATGTCAGTCAGTTACCGTAGCAAGTGTGTCAGTCAGTTACCAAGAAATTTTCTGTGTTCCGGATGTAAACTTCCAATTATACTTATTCAACATTTAAATACTTCTGATGTAGGCAGAAAATATGAATTTTTTGAAAATCTTCCACCAATAATTTTCATGCTGAGGGGAAAAAGTTGATTTTTTATGGTAACTGACTGACATTTATATAAAATGATTTTAAGATTGTTTCTGAACGAAACACTATACATATATTTATTCATATAAGCTTCCAGTATACAACTGTATTATGAGTACAACACAATACGCTAACCTTCTTTCCTTTTAGTTAGAATTTGTTTTAGAAAACAATTTGATTACCACATGTCAAATTTTCCCCAAAAGTTCGGGAAAGATATAGCTATCTGTTCGTCTTACCATCAATACGAAAAATTATAAATTAAAATTTAGTTTGGTACACTTTAAAAATATATATTTCAAGCTTTTAAATCATATACAATATTTGTTAATATTGAAATTTTGATGCTCAGGTTGACACTTTCGTGGAATTGCATAACTATAATTAGATGTGAGTACATGACTTTACAACTGCATAACGTTTCTTAAATTTTATAACTTCTTATTGAATATCGTGACTGAGACTTTGTTATGGTTTAAATAAATATTTAAAAAATATATTTGTTAGCTACATAACCTCTTATATGGTTCATACTAGTATTAAATTAACAACTGCTGAACTTTGGTTTCATTTTCAGCGTCATTCTTGCTAAATACTATTATCTCTAGGCACATTATATACTTAAAGTATAAGCAATGTTTTTTGTTTTGTATTATTTAGACAGTTGTTACTCAATCGATGGATGATCACTCGGAGAGCATCTGCAATCTAGTTTCTTCTTCCGGTATTAAAAAATACAAAATATTTTTTCATGTAATACAGGGTTACAACCAGGGCTGCGAAGTCGGAGAAAAAATGACCGTATAACACGGTAATTGTACAACATGGTTTCGATTGTACACGGTTCCAAATTTGCGATTATTATAACACGGTTTCGATATTACACGGTACGAAACTTGAATTTAATACTTCATGGTTTTGATATAACACGAATGTTATCTTTAAAAAAGATGGAATTTCATTTTTGTTTAATCCATTCTGTTAATGTTTGATAACTCTAATAAGTTTTTACTTTGTTTTTATGAAACTTGGTTTCGATATAACACGGTACACATCCATTGATTTACATTATTTCTAAGTTTTTATAACACGGTTTCGATATAACACAAAACACTGTTTCGATACAACACGATGCACATTGACATGGTTTTTACTATGTACATTAGGGTGTCCCAAAAATGAAAGTCGTTTTTTTTTAATAGCACGTGTATTCCTAAGCAAGCTAACGCTAACGACTCGATATTTTGTGAAGATCAAAACTTCTGTAAATGGTGCACAGAAAACAAATCAAAACAGAAAAACAGATGTTGGGAGCTTATCCGTGGCAATGTGCAAACCGTCAAACGTGTCAGTACGAATACACTCTGGTCAGCGAGTGCAGTATAGTTCATCCATAGTGAACGAAACATGCCAGTGGAATTGCATAGTTCGAAAAAAAAGAGATATTTTTAATAGGAGTCGTAAGAGATCAAATTACAGGCTCAAACCTTCCCTCTAACGGAGTTCTATCTGTTTTGTTTTATAACATTCAAAAAATAAATTTAACCATCAGTGAAAGTGCCAATCTCTCTATTCGGAAATGTATCATCTTTTTGGGGAAAGGCACGCATTCCCTCCAAATCTTTGCCAAATTGTGTGAATAAACTTAAAAACCTGTATAAAATTTGGAGAGACTTACAAAAAAAAAAAAAAAAAAAAAAAAAAAAAAAAAAAGAAAAAAGCAAAGAAACTGCAAGAAGTATTCTGGCAACTCCAACAAGAGTTTGTGATTAATTTAAACAATTTATTCGATATTGCACATGCTGATGCACTTCAGTTAATCAAAATAGAGAAAGATAGGATTTTCTTACAGCTCCAAAGAGGTCGACGAGTTCTAGTGAAAATATACATTCAGAAGATTTTCCTGAAACATCAGTACCTGGGACAAATACATCAGAACCTGGAACAAGTATATCAGAACCTGGAACAAGGAAATCAGAACCTGAAACATGTAAATATGTAATGAGGAGCGATTTTATTACTCCAAAGTTAGGTGCTCCATTGGACAGATGTCAGCTAAGTATACGAGATTTTGAGTTTATTCTTGAAGCTACTATTGCGCACTTGGGAGTAACATTGATGAATTTTCGATAGGTAAACCTTCAGTTTAAAGAATTCGAACCGAAAAGCGGAAAGAATAAAAATTGAACGGAAAGAATAAAAATTGGAATTTACGGAAAGAATAAAAATTGATTTTTAATACGAGGTACCGGATGTGGTGACTTTACATTGGGATGGGAAACTGTTACCTGCTTTGAGTGCTCAAAAGAAGATCGCTTACCTAAAGTTCGCTTACCATACCCAGATCGCTTACCATATGGATGTAAGGAACAACTCATTGCTGTGCCTAAACTGAATAATTCTACAGGAAAAGAACAGGCACAGGCTGTTTGGAAGGCAGTTTTAGATTGGAATCTCGAAGACTAAGTTCAAATTATCTGTTGTGATACTACAGCTTCCAATACAGGTCATTTTAATGGTGCTTGCGCCCTTCTTGAGCAAAAATTTGATTGAAAAATGCTTTCCTTTGCTTACCGCCATCATATATATGAACTGGTATTAAAGGCAATATTCGAAGTGAAAATTAAGCAAGTCACAACAAGCCCTGATATTCCACTCTTCAAAAATCTCAGAGAGTCTTGGAAAAACATCAATCCTATTAAAATACAGTGCTATAGAGGAGCTGGGGAGTTGTTCCGAACTGTACCACTACTCGATAATTTACTTGGCTTTTCCCGTGCTGAACTTACTAATGTTACGCTTAGGGACGACTAACGAGAGTTGATAGAACTGTCAATAATATTTATAGGTGGAGTTACAGAAAATAAATTCAAAATAAGACCACCGGGAGCCATGCACCAAGCTCGATGGATGGCAAGAGCGATTTACTCCCTAAAACTATTACTATTTTGTTCACAACTGAAATTAGATACGAAGGAAATTGAAGCATTGGTAAAGGCCTGCTTGTTTGTCGTGACACTTTACGTGAAACCATGGCTTCAATGCATTTTGGCAGTCAAAGCACCCAACAAAGGTTTATGCTTTTTGAAATCTTTGAAAGCGTGCGAAAATGTGGACCCAATTATCTTAAAAGTTGCTCTACAAAAATTCATCCAGCATTTATGGTATTTGACGAAAAAGCAGTCATAGCTATTTTTGATGATGAGGTAGAAGAAGAAACAAAATAAAAAATGATGACAAATTTACGTAGAGAAGACTTCTTGACCCATAAGAAAAGATACATTCCATCGAAAGAAGATCTTTAGGGTTCATTGTATATTAAGTTTAGCATATTGATTTCATCTAGTTGTTTTATTAATTATTCCTTTATATTGTGCAGTTGTTACCAGTTATTTTATTATTTTGCAAAGAAAAAAAATGATGATTTCATATCAGCCAAAAGTCAGTCATTATTTACAAGACTTAAAATTGATGATGTTTTCTCAACGAGAGTCCCTCTTTATGGGTCAATAATATTTCATTCCTTGATGCGAATAAAAAATTATTAAATAGAAACTAAAAAACCGACTGCGTAAAAACCAAAAAAACTAAAAAGAAAAATGTATAAGCCCAGTAGTTTAGAATGTTATTAAGTACAACTGAATAACTACACCATTGAAATAGTTTTATAACAGTACACAGATAAGACAAATCATCAATCCAAAAGCAGAATAGAAGGATCAACAGTCGGGGCTCATTCCTTTCTGATTCAAGGAACCCCGTTTGCTGATTCTTCTATTCTGCTTTTGAATATATGATTTATCTTGCTGTGTACGGTTATAAAACCATTTCAACGGTGTAGTTATTCAGAAGTACTTAATAACATTCTAAATTACTGGGCTTATACATTTTTCTTTTTAGTTATTTTAGTTTCTACGCAGTCGGGTTTTTTGTTTTTATTTAATAATTTTATTTTACACTTTTTAGTTAATTTTCATTGACTTAGTTATTATGATTATAAGACGGTACATTTCGCAATCTTGTCATTTCATTAAGAGAGTGTGTTTGTATTGTGAGGTTTAACCTTGCGGTGGTCTAAACTACTGATAATTAGTTCCTCTACGGGCCTAACTCGGCTTAAAGCTACATGTGCTTGACCTTCGGTAAAAATGCTCGAACTTAAGTCGATCACAGCACAGCTACATAAACAGCCTGCATAACTCATGATGACGCGAAATCGGGAACATCATCAGCCAAATCTTTCTTGCAAAACTAAAAAAACCTGGCAAGAAAGTATACGTCGCGAAACTCAGTCCCTTGAATCAAGGCAAAAACAAATGCAACATGTTAGAGATGAAAATCGAATTAGTCGACTTTCTTTCTCTTGGTGCTTATTGCACGGGTTTATTTTGATGAGGACTACAATCTGAGTGTCTTGCCTTCGTTACGCACAATACATTTTTTTATTACAGTACAGAATAAAGAACACATGAAAGAATTTACACCAGAAAGAGGGGAAAATACATCCGGAGCGAGGGTGTCTTGACCCACCGCCTCAAGTGGGAGAAGCAATCGCTTAGACCACTTGGCCATTGAAAGCCCAATGAGTAGACTTAAAACAAAGAAATTTCGGCAGCGAAAACTACCTCCACTTATCGCACGCAGGTAGCGTGCGACACAGTGGTCAACACCCAACGTGCGCCGATCCCGAACTGACAAAATATGGCAACTGGTTGTTGATATGGTGAATTTTGATTGCTGTCATGTGTTTAGTGACACTCCCAAGGTCACTAAACACAAATCGATTGATGTAAAAATTACCAGAAGTGGTCAAGGCGTTTAGCCACTAGAACGCCACATAGAAACAGACATACATACATAGACTTATAAACACATTACCCACCTTTGCGACGCGCACGCGCAGTCGGGTAAAAAGACGGTCTCAATGCTTACAGGAGTAAACGAGGCAGTTGAAAGAGCGGCAAAAGTAAAGCAGGATTGTTCATGGTTTGCTAACAGCTAATGAGGAACAAAAATAATTTGTGTTACGTTGCGTTCAAGAGCACCGGAAGATCCATCCTGACTGCAAAAAGCTAACATTGAAACAAAAATATGTGTAGCAATTTTTCTTGTAGTGTAATATTGTTGTAAGTATCTGCTTTATATAAATTGATTTCTCGTGTAGTAAGGAATTATACAGTTAGCAATCTTTGCACTGTAGTCACCGTACAGGATTTCAGGTCCAACTTTGACCTCAAGTCGACATGGGATCCCGTTATTTTATTACAATAAAATTTTTTTCTCATGCTTCTGAGGTGAAATGGAAAAAATATGTATGGAATGCGTATTAGATGTCATAATGTTTTTTTCGCCATTATATCTCGGGACACCCTAAGCGTAAAAATTAAGTGAAAAAGTTGTTTTTAAAAACGTCTTGTAAAAACACGGTTCCTATACTACACAGAACGAATTAATCGTGTTATACGAGGGACGCCTGTACGTTTTCTTGTAATACAGGGTTACAACTTGTATTACAGGGGAGTCGGAGGAAAAATGACAGACTCCGTCAATTTTAGAGCCTTTGACTCCGACTTTTTTCTCGTAATATCAGTCCCTTTCCGACTCTGCAAGCACTGGCAGAGTTGCAAATTTTGAGGGAAAATTACCAACTCCGACTCCGATTTCGACTTTTAAATTTCAAACCCCTTCGACTCCCGACTCCGACACCGATTGTTTTTGCTCGAAATATGTCCGATTTTTACTCTTTGACTCCAACTCCGCAGCCCTGGTCTGAGCAAATGATTTATACGTTTCCAAAACGTTATATATTGCATGTGCATATGTATTTTCATATTTTCTGGTCTACTCTTTCGAGTTCTGACCGACACAAATCAGCCAGAATGACACTCTTGCAGCAGATATTTACTGTGAATTTTCAGTGGAACAAACAAACCCCAAAAAGGTATTTTCTGCAGTTATGGGGAATCGTGAGCAAAATGCTTGAAAAAATTATTCCAAACAAAATTTTACTTTTTATTTAAGTTAATAAATTAAATTAGTGCCTTCAAAGTCATCTCAAGAGGTATCGACAAAAGTAAGGAAAGAATAATAAAAATTATTAGCGAAAAAAAATTACTCATTTGTTGAAATTTACATGGTAATGAGGGGACAAAAGACTGTGAGAAAAGTGCCGTCAAAAATTATGTCAAGCAAACACAACCTGAGCATTTATAAAGCGAAATTGACAAAAGAGTAATCGATAAAACACAAGCTATAGGGAAAGATATAAGTTTGCTAGCTTTATGTTAAATGGGTAAATCATTCACATGCTATCGATAAAAAAATTTAAGAAACACATATTTTGCGAATTCGTGATTAAATATTTTTCAAAAAAAGCCAATTTCGTAGTTTATAAAGGAAGGTGAAACATTTTTTCACAAGTATTCTTGATGTTCTTTCTACATGAAATGATATCCTCATACATATAATAGTGAATTCAATGATCGAGTAACACTCTGATGTCATCAACAATGGAACTCTCGCATGGCATGATAATTTGATAATATTTTTTGGTAATGTTTGACCAAGGCTTCATTCGATGCGTGTCTTATCAGGCTCAGTCATTTCTCAAAAGATCAAGGGCGCCGCCTTGCCAGTAAGATGGCGCTGTAGTATAACCGGGGGAAATCATTTGTTTACATTAGTTAACGTATTATTTCTGCTGTAAAAAGTGATGGTTTTTCAATCTTTAACGTAAAATTTCATTGATATGGTTAACCGATGTGTAGTAGTGTAGTACAGGGTGAATTGATGCCGGAACGGCGTACCAGGTCTGTTTTTCAAGGAAAATAAATTCCCTTTTTAGGTAAAGCTGGTCCCAACTCAGTATTCAACTATTTCTCATTGGCGTGCACTTCCGGTAAAATGCATCCCTGAAGCACAGAGTACTCCAAAGCATTTTGAGCCTTGGTCTCACTTTCAGTAAGTCGGCCCCAGAGATTACGTATACATTTTTTGAGACATTTAATGTGAGTTGATATCGAGAAGGGTTCGAACATTACTCTTCCTCTAAATTAAAAAAAAAAGTCTGAGAAGGAAACCTTGTTGTTGATAAATTATATAGTATTTTACTGCATATTTAAAGGAGGTATTTAATGGCGCAATCGTCAAGATTTCGACAATAATTGTTTTATTTTCACAATATCGGTAAGACTGTAATACATATTTGCTCTTTTGATATTATTTAGCTACAGGTACGTCGCTCAGCTTGGTGAATTTTCTCTTTACCTTTACTTGGCGGAAACTGAAAAATTGCACTTACATCATCGTCGGTGAAAATTAAAAAATAATGCTTACATTGTCGTATGTTTGCTTCTTTTTCTAATTTTACAAAATTTACATACTTTCAATTTTTACTTATGGCAAGGTTAATTTATTCTGCTGATTATGTCACATAATAATGGAGAATTGAAATTGATTTAGCGAAATATTTTAACAAGATTTCTCATATTATTTTAACGTTTCGTTTTTATTTGGCGAATTATTTTACTTTGTTTTGATTAAAAATCCGCGAAAAAAAAAATTACTACTTCGAAAAATGAATAAATTCGATGATCGAAAGCATTTAACGTTTTAGTACATATAATTTTATTGCCATTTATTCATTAAAAGTTTCAATAATCCTCTCAGTAGATGAAACTACTCACGAAACGACGCTAAAAGTTTCAGTAAAATATAAAAAAAATATGCTGAACAAACTATATTTGACAACTATAAAAGCTTCATTTTTTTGAAACCAAAAAACCGAATACGGGGACAACAAATAAAATGAAAAATCATCGCCAAGAGTTGAAATGCATCGTGACGCACATATATGAAATTCTTTGGCGTCACAAAATTTGACAGCATTATATTTCTTGCCATTTAATATTCACATTAAAATCATGGGGGAATTATCGAGTCGCGGAACATGTGAAATTGGCGAAAACTTTTTCTATTGCTATAATTGCTGTCGCCAATGTTTGTTCTTTTGATACTTTGATGGAACTTTTATTGTTTTTTAATTAATTAATGCATTTATCTGGCGAATTATTTTACACTTTAATGGATCCTTGGCTGAATCCAGTAACATGGTTGCTTCCTAATACTGTTTAATTTTGATTTGGCGGATTACGAAATAGATGAATTTAATTTTCCAATTTTTTTTTCATTTTAATGTAACTTTTTATGCTACTTAATGGCTTTTTTTTAAAATTTGATCTTTAACAAATAATTTAAAAATTTGTGGAACTTTTCATGTTTTTTTGTGCAATAATGTATTTATGTGGCGAAGTTTCTCCCCTTTAAATTTCCTCACAATGCGTAAACATTGGAATACCGTTTACCTTTTTAACAGGCTTGTTTTTATTTTTTAAACTGTTATTATTATTTTTATTTATTTATTTTTTCAACAAGCAAAAGTTTTGTTCAAAAAAAAAAAAAAAAATATTATTATTATTTTTTAAAGGCTGGAATGTATAGGTTTATAAAAATCTTTAAATGAAAAGCTGCCATGTTTTCCTTTTTTGAAATTTTTATTGGCATGTTTTTCCGGGTGAATTCATTATTGTTTCAATGTACTTTTAAATGATTTAAATTTCTTGTGTTTTAACATACAACGTACTCCTTAATGATATAAATTGTAATTTATAATGATCGATACTAACGATCAGTTTTATGGCAGAATTTTTATTTGATATCTTTTCTACTTATTTTTCTTTAGAAAAATTGCATCTCTATGCATTTTAATAATTCTTGTTGTAAAAAAACTAAAGATTTCAAATTGAGCTATTCACCATTTTCAGAATATGTTTTTAAAAAATAACTAATTTTGAATTAAACTTTAAAGTATAAGAAAAAAAATACTAAAAGCTCTCTGAATGTTTCCATAAATATATTTATCAACTAACAAAAATATCCGGCGTTGCCTGGGTTAGTAATAATTATGAGAAACAATCGCTACTTTCATTTGTTCTCTGTTTTAACTGATAAATATATTCATCAGTTGTGCTTGATGAAGCATATGTAATTAATTTTTGCATAATAAAACCAAAAAAATACTTTTTGTTGATACAAATTATTAGGCATAGTTCATAAATTTAATAGACAGTATGGTTTCGTCCATAAGATGTAATGTTTAATTATATAATGTTACGCATTATTTCATTCAGAGCCAAATTTCCAATGTTTGTTTGTTATTAATTGAAAGCAGAAATTACCCCACCCCCACCCCCCAAAAAAAGAAAAAATAACAGCATTTCCAAAACATTTATTCACATACGTTTTCGAACAGAAAACTTCTTTTTAAACTCGTTTGAAAATGTTATTCAATGTATAAATTGCAATAAATGCTCACTCCTATTTATATTTATTGAAGGTTTGCAGTTACATTACCTAAATAATTTTGAAAATGCTTATTGCGAAAAGTTGGAATAATTAATCACAACATTTTTCATACACGGAATTTACATTGATTTGTCTTCCTCAGCTTATATTCATCTGATTTTGTTTCCAAACTTAATTTTTCTTGAAAACAAAGTTTCATATTTTTTCACTTTTTGCCTAAAATATCTTTTCAAACACTTTTCCTCAGGAAGAAGAAAACTTCTTTTAAATTAACTCAAATACTTCTGAACTCAATTTTGAATAACTATTCTCTTTAAGAATAATCTTATCTGTTGTTTATATAGTTAAAAGTTGCCACAAAATCAACCAGATGTCACTGGAGTCTGACCAAGTTTTTTGTTTGATTGATTGGTTTCATACTACAACTTTTATTGAAATGACTGAGCCTGATAAGACGCGTATCAAGTGCAGCCTTGGTTTGACATGCTAGGAAATGCTGTACTTTGACAAGGCTAAACTGGACCCGGCAGCTTAACTGTTTTATTAGTGAAACTGTAATTTCAGGAGAATAAAGAAACGAAAAAGTGGTCAAAAATGAACGTTGTCTACTGAAGTTCAGGGTTAATCCACTGGAGTTAGGGTTAGATTTTAAACTATAAATATATCAGCAAACAGGCAATTGCTACGTTCAAATGTGGAAGCAGTTTTCACCAGTCATACCTTGACGGAAAATTTTCTAGTTTAAAATGATGACTTAGATCAAAACTACTTCAATGTGCAATTTTTTAAAGATAACGCAAAATTAATGTAAATATTTATCGTAGTGTTTCTAATGATTCGTAAGAAGAAATGAGGAATTAATTTTTCAGAAAATATTAATAGTATTAGAAATGCCGCGTTAGGAAAATCAAGTTTAATTTTTTAAAAAATGAAAAAACTTTGTTGTCAATTTTGCAAATTTTCGAAAAACTATGTGCAATGAGTTCTTTTAGAAAAAAAAAAAGTTCTACACAAACTCTGAAAATGTTACCCTTTAATTATTCTTATTGTGTGTGAAAAGATTCCGCGAATTTAAAGTAACAACTTTAAGCATCTATGAAATCTCTTTTCATTCCGATCGATTACTTTTATTTCGAATTAGTTTTAACAGTCAGAGTCAGAAAGTATCAAGTTAAAAGAAACAGAAAACTGAACACAATTGTATAACACTCTTAACGCAATCATTCCCTCCCTCAAAACTTCTTTCTTTATTTCATTTTCCTACTAAAAATGTTTTAACGAAAAAACACATTTTACAAGTACTTATGATTAGGTAAAATTTTTTTTGGATTACAAAATTATTATTTTATGCGCTTTAAATTTTTTTTTCTTTATGATATCGACCCTATTGATTCTTGAAAGTAATATTTAAAATGCATGAGCTTGATGTTTCATCTGTATTATTGCCTCAAAATCTAAACAAAATGTATTTTCATAAAGCTGCCTATAGCTTTTAAGAAGCAAATTATACATCATAAAATTCATCTAAATATTACCAGTGTTGTTGTAGAATTTCCCGGTAGGAGGCGGTATCAGATCATACCAAATATGCATGTCCCCCCCCCCCTCATAACGCCTCACTTAATAGACCGATTTTGAGGATTTCTGTTTTATGGATAGGGGATGGTTTAACTTAGATCCCTTTACTTTTTAAAACCATATTTGTTCTTTAGAAAAAAAATTATGGGTAAAAAACGGTACATTTCATGCAATTTCCCTATTAAATAATTAAATATCTAAACTATTGTTACGAAAGTTCGTTGCTATACAACACTAATATAAATAGTAATTATAATGTGGATTTTGAATGAAGGTTTCTCTGGGAAGCAAGAGTGAAATTTATTCACTATCATTGCTCAATAGTTGAGGCAAACATAACTTGGCAGCGAGGTAACTCTTTGATTAGGAACTGCGTAGCCTTTAGAATGCTACCAGGAAAGATTGGCCCCAACTATAGTATTATATTTATCCTTATCATAATATGCAAATAACAGGTATCGGAGCTAAATAAGAAAACATAGGATTTTCTCACGAGTTACTTGTATGTTGTAAAATTTAAATTAGTTTGGGAAACTGTTAATATTTGAATGGTTCTTTTTAAATTAGCATTCAAATGAATCCCAGATAGGTTTAAGCGTAAATTTTTGGCGCCAATCGCCTAAAGTTTTAGGCGTGTGTATAGGTTTTCTCTCTTCTGTTTTTAGTATGGACCATTTTCATGAAAATATAAGGTGAAGTTTCTTGAAGGTACTATTTCAGAAATATAACTCTAAAAAGAAAGAAAAAAAGAAAAAAAAAAAAATTAAAAAAAAAAAAAAAAGAGAACCGACTTCAAAATTGCTCTAATAAGTGAAAAATAATATTATTAATTGAACACCATCGGTAATACATGAAATACACCGCCAGCTTCGTCAATTCCATCCGAAAATTGCATTTTCTTGCTTATTAGCACTCATCAGCCCGGCTTAGGAAGTGACTGAACTGGAGGGCGGTAATTTAGTGAATTTACCATCAATAATATTTTTAAACATAATTATTGGTGCGAAAACGATAGATAAAATATTCGTAGCCATAATTCAGTTAAGGTAAACACACCTGTATTGGCCAGTGCTTCAGTAGTGGCCACTTAAAGGTTTAAAACACACTAGTAGTGGCCATAGTGAAATATATTTTTTTAACTGTGGTCTACAATATTAATTACCTATATTGAATCTCAATGAGCGTATTATAGCCCAACTCTTCCTTAATCGTCCCATTTTCTAAAAATGCCAGAGTTTCAAATTGTACAATTTTTTATCCACTTTTTGCCAAAAATCAAATTTGATCCAGTAGTGGCCACTCCAAAATCTGAAAATTTCAGTAGTGACCATCTGACATTCTATTATCTGAAGAATTTACATCACTTAGTTTACATTCAAATAACTGATGAATAAAAATGATTCAATATGATAATTACGTTAAGTACCAACAAAAATTACATTATTATTGTTCATTTCTTGTTTCCAAGTATATAAATAAACTTGAAATGGTCACTACTGAAGTGTCCACTACTGGTATTTTTCCTTAGGTTCAATTTTTTTTCCTAAAATTTTTTTTTTCTTACATTAAAAGACCTTAAAATAAGTATTTAACAACTGGAGCTCATATTACTGTCATAAATCACATAATTATCCATTGCTTCAGGACGAGAAATTTAAATGCATTTATATGTTGCATTTTTGCATTGTTTACACCGACTGGGGAAAAAAAGCTTTTTCGCCTGACTCGGGGCACAAGAAATTTGGCATATATATATATATATATATATATATATATATATATATATGTATGTATGTCTGTCTGTCTGTCTGTCTGTCTGTCTATCTTTCTGTCTATCTATCTATCTATCTCAAACGTCACTATTATCCTCAATAAACACATGGCCCCCATTTTTGTATTAAAAAAAGTTCGTTTTATTCGGTTGATTTTACTAAAAGGTGCAGGGCGTCGATTTTGATTCCCCACAATATGCCGTTGGAAATAGTCCTAAAATTTGTTGCCAGAATATGACATTTTCAACAAGAATGCTAGAAAAAATGCAAAAGAGGGAGAGCTAAATGTTAGCTGAACCTTTAAAACTGAAGGAAAAAAGCAAAAGATTTAGCTTTGATTATTAGTTATTTAGCGCATTTAGCATTAGATTGAGCATTAGCTTTGAGCAATAGATTTTTAAATACTAGGGAGGAGTAGTAAAAATAACTGCATACAGCACAAATTTAAGTCGGAACAAACACTTCAGGATTCCTTACTTCAGGATTACCTCCATAAATACTTGCGTTGCGAATTTAAAGATTTTTATTACCATCTAATAAAGATATTCCCGAGTAAAGTGAAGTGATTTTGAATTGCTATTTTTTTTTCTAGGAAATACAGTAGAACCTCTCAATAAGGGACACTAAGGGGACTGAAAAATTTGTCCCTTAAATAGAGGTGCCCCTCTTTCGGAGCTATATGAATTGATTCATGCAATATATTAACTCAGTATAATTTCGTTATAAAAGTAAACTAATAACATTTACGATTAATTATTGAAAATTTTTCTTATATATATATATATATATATATATATATATATATATATATATATATATATCACGGCACGCTATCTGTTGGGGTGCATTCACATCTCATCTGCCCATTTGAAAAAAATGATGAAAGTGAAAAACCTGATTGCAGGCCTCAGCAAAAATTTAAGAATGTTTATTTGCCTGTGAATGTTAAGACAAACTTTTACCAGTTAATTTTTGGACAAAAAAGGGGTAACCTTGAATACCTATAAGTTCAATATTTCCAAGGAATTATTTTTTGTAATTTTTCTCTGTGACTGTCCCTTAAATAGAGTGACCCTTAATAAGAGGCAAATGCTTGAAGGTCCCTATTCAAAGGGACTGGGACCAGAAAAAGTGTACTACTGTACTATATTTTCAAGATGTTTATCATCTAGCATTGAAAATAATCCTTTTTAAATTTGAACGGCCGGCTGGATGTTACAAAATACAAATATTACTGGAAAATGTTTTTTTCTGAGAGCACAATTTCAAAAAGTTGCCAAGACTATGTCATACTCAACGTTGCTCTGTTGCAATAAACGGTTTTCTCCAAATATAAAAATAAACTCCAAAGGCGTTTTCTAACAAATCAACCAACATTTATCACCCACTAATAAGAGTATTTCGCAAATGGTTTAATCACTATCTAAAAACTCTTGAGCTTTTTTTTTTTTTGTAGAGCTTTGTTTCCTACATATGGATTAAATTACATGTTTTTGTCGTGCATAGAACAATTTTGGGTACATTTTGCAATATAATTCTTTGTCGGCTCGTATATTTGCCAGTATATTAATTAAAGTATATTATATTAATTAAAAAGTTGGAAGAACTTTTCTTTTGCAGTCTGCGAGAGGGCTGAATACTAGTCGTAAACATTTCGCTAATTATATGAACTTATTATTGAATACATCTAGCTATACTACTTTGGTGTATTATTTTATTATCTGATGAGCCAGCTCACTGAACTTGGATTTCGGATCAATAAAAACGGGGGGGGGGGATAGTTGAGCATAGGGGAACGTTGAGCAATCGATTAATCTCGAAAACTTTTCACCATACGTGCAGGCATCAAATGACGGAAGGAAAGGGTAATGGGAGGGGAACTCATTGCGCGATCTTCAATTGCAGCTCGACAAATGAATGAAGTATATGTGCACATTCTTTATTTTGTGACAAAAAAGTAAAAAACTCATTTGCCGCAAGTTTTTCTCTGTATTAGCCCAATGTTATCTGTTTTCTGTCAGGCAAGTTTTATCTTTATACATAAATGGCTACTTCTGTATGTATGTATGTCCGGAGTAAGCTTCAAAACTACTGGACCTGTATTAACAATTGTTTCACCACAGATAGCTACGTTATCAGGAAGCAACATGGGCTATAATTTATTTCTAAAAAACTCAGTTTAAAAAAGTAAAGAAAACAGTAAATTTCATATAATTTCCCCATTAAGTGAATAAATACAAAACCCATTGTTACAAAAATTCGTTGCCTTACAACAGCTATGTTAATAGTAATCATAATGAAAATTTTGAATCAAGGCTTCTCTGGAGCGAGTATGAAATTTATTGCTTTCTTGGGATTTTTATCCTCATCTAGGCAAATAATCAATAATAGAACGAAGTTAAAAGACAATTGATTTTGGCAACAGTTGGAAAATAGAAAGTGTTTTATTGTCAAAAATTACACAGGTCTGCAAAATTCGGGTCATGAAAAAGTGATTGTACTGTATTCAGTGACTTTTATTCTACTGGATCGGCTGATTTCAAGTCTGACATCCATTTTTCTCAGTCTTAAAGAAGTCACAAATTAGGCTTTAACATATAGGCAGGAATACCTGTTTTTTCCTATATAGAGAGAGAGTCTTTTCCAATTATGTGTAAGTTTATTACTTACACCTACAAACGAGTTTATGCATTAAACACGCAATTGGAAATCAATTACTGAATATATATATATTAATTTCATAGAAATAAGAACATAGTAATAATTAATCATAACGATTCAGTTATAACGGAAGGCAACTGGAGCTGTTTTTGCCGCCAAAGACTACGTAATAATGTTCCTCGGCTTTCATTTCACCATGTAACCAAAATATAGCAATTAAAATAATCTTTAAAACTTTTGTTAAAATGTAAAATAATCTTTAAAACTTTTGTTAAAATGTAAAATAATCCGCTAACTAAATTAGGCAAATCTATAAACAGCACAAAAACTTCCATTAGTTTGTCTTTGTCCACAATTTCAAACACTGGCTAAGTTTTGCTACTTATTTCGGAAGAAAATATTTAGCATCATTTTATGATCACCAAAAATATCTCAGTATTTGGCGACAATATCTCTTTGACAAAAATTAGTTAAGTTTTACGAAGTTGGGAGAGGGAGCGTTATCTAAGGTATCCCAAAACGATTACCGCAAATTTGGTAACATTTTAAATCGCACCAAGAACCCACAATAATTGAAATTTCTCAAAACGAGTATAGTGGGATTACGGGCGGCTACATTTTTTAAAATCGTTTGTGTTTAAATAGCCATATAGAAAAAACTTTAGACTATATTTAAAAAAAAGAGAAATTAATTTGAATTTTGTCATCTTGAACAACGGTGATGGTGCGGAGGGTGGCGGTGGGAACATAAAATGATAGCACGCCAAAAACAGTCAAATGAAAGCAATAAGCAATCGTGATTGCTCAAACAAAAAAGAAAAAAAAACTGATAAATATTTATAAACAAATAAAATTTCATGTTTTGAAAATTCTTCAATTTTTTTTTGGCATAAATGTCGTGCTTTTGTTTCTAACTGAATACTATTTCGGTCTTTATACTTATTGCTAGTTTACTTTTATGGGTGAATCACATCAAAGCGGGGTGTTTTGAGTTCCTTTAGTTAAAAGAGAAAACGAAGGAGAGTAACGATTGTTTCTCACATTTACTACTGACCCAGGTAACGCCGGGTATTTTTGCTAGTTCTTTCATAAATTTACTTCACTTTTGATATATACTGAGACTCTGGGTATAATTCGTACCATTTTTTAAAAATCTCACTTTGATTTTAATATTTGTTAAAATAAGTTTAGGGTTAATTGAGCAAGTATTGCTCAATGATCTCCGCGACTTAAAACAAAAGTAGTAATACATTTTTTGGCTTTTGTTAGGATGCAGACTTATAAAAGTAAAACTGCACAATGTTCTTACAATACTGGCGACTTGAGTAATGTTGTAGAGGCTGTCAATGATGAGGGAAAAAGTGTGAATGTTGCCGCAAAATAATTCGGTATCAAACTGATGACATTGACAAGATTTTTGAAGAAATTATAAGGTGGTGATTCATCTATGTGTTATACAAAACCGAGGCAAGTTTTTCTTCTCAACAAGAGGACTATAAAAAAATACTTGCTGCAAACGGTGTCAATCTATTATAGATATTCCCCAAAGGACGTTTGTCGCTTTGCTTACGAGTGTACTGTTAAATTTAGCATTAAAATTCCATCCGCCTGGACTCCAAATAAGATGGTCGGAAAAGATTGGCTTACAAAGTTTTTAAAACAAAATCCGGAACTATCCATCCGATAACCAGAACCATTTCAGTTAATTCGGGAAAAAAACTTTAAGGTTTGCTAATTTGTCACTAAACACTATAAATAAAGAGTTGATTATCAAACAGAAATTTTATTTCATCTCTAGTTATCATTTATCCTATGGTTTAACTAGACATTATAAGTGCTCAACTTGCCCCATATCCTTGCTCAACTTAATCAATGGGGTACGTTGAGCAAGTTTGACTTTTTGTATTCCGACAGCTGTAGCTCTTTAACGTGTGCTATTAGTAACAAATTATTAGGGACACTTTTGAAAGGGGTAATTACTAATCCATCAGGTTGCATAACAATCGATTGAGACTTATCGTTGAGGAACTATATCCGCTCATGTGAAAAATTGCTCAACTAGCCTCGCCCTACCCTACTAATAAAAAATTCATAAAACTTTTCTGCGCTATCAATTTTTTCAAAAGTTCAGCATAGGCTAAAACAAGATTTCCATTCATCGAATTTAATTAATCGTTCAAAAAGCTTTGTTCCAAAGCACTCATATCATTTCACAACTTCGCATGAAAATGTTAAATCTTACTTTTATACAATTGCAAGCAATAAACTGACGCAGAAGGAACATTTTGATCAAACAAACCATTTTATGATTGGATTAACTTCTCCTTTTCCCGCCTTCCTTGTGAGAATGGAGATGAGTTATTTTTGTCCTTCTGGTATGTTCGCAAATAGCACTCGCGTAGATTCTTGCTTTAATGCAATATATTAAAATAGGATTATCGGTTGTGTAGTGGCATCGGCCTTAAAACTATTCTAAGGTTATCGAAAGAAGAAGTAAAAATGTTTATTTTCAGCGGAAAAGTTTCAAAAAGCTGATCGCGTCTTAGTCAAAATTGAATTGTTTCGAAGGCGAAACTTGGAAGGTCAATCGGAGACGAGGAAGTCCTTAAATGGCTAATAACGGAAACATATATTTGCGTGCATAACTTATATGCATAAAATAATGAGTTTGACATGCTTTTTTTTGTTTTTGTTTTATTTAATGTATCTTACACGTACGCTTGCCGCAAAATTATGGAAGATAATTAATATTCAGAGTGGGGTTATATTCTTGCGCGAAATTTTGCGCGAGAAGGTTTATATATATATATATATATATATATATATATATATATATATATATAAACAAACAAAAAGCCTTCAGGAATAAACATAATTCTTTATTTAAAATTTTAGTTTTGATCCTTATCCAAAACATTTTTTCACCACGTTGTTCATCTTTCGTAGTTCTGGGAAGATTTAGACGATTTTCTAAAACCAAAGTTTTACTCTAAAAAATCAATTCGTGGCGACCCTCATAGTTTTTTCTTTCATATACTCCATTTTCAATTCTCGTTGTTGGCGCTACTACGTGTCTGATGCTAACGAAAATCAATGGAGAAAAAAGATGAGATTAGTATTAAAAAAAAAAAAAACCTAAGTTTAAACCTCAGATAGAGTTTTTTTCAAATACATTGTCTTTATCAGTTCACGACTTTATAACCATCTTGTGTTGTTATTGAAATACTAGTATTAAAATTCTGTA
Organism: Uloborus diversus; assembly: GCF_026930045.1. Classification (NCBI taxonomy): domain Eukaryota; kingdom Metazoa; phylum Arthropoda; class Arachnida; order Araneae; family Uloboridae; genus Uloborus; species Uloborus diversus. The sequence goes on from NC_072731.1 coordinate 52,875,230, forward strand.
TGAAAAGATTTCAAGCTTTATTTTCGCGTTGAACTTAATCGCATTTAAACAAATAAACAGTTGCGGTTGAACTACTTCAATAAGCTTATTTTTACTGAGTTACTTCAAAAAAAAAAAAAAAAAAAAATTATTCGTATCTAATTATGTTGACATGAACTTCTGTAACTTGCAGCTATTTTTGTCACGTAGTCCCTTGCACGCGTTCAAATTCCGTAAAAGTTGTTTTACGGCAAGCGTAGTGTCAGTGCAAGAAAAGTAACCCACTTCGCTATTCTTTTCAAAGGTAAGCTGGCACGCATTTCCTTTTCCGTTACATACTTAATTCTTTGCATTTGAATTAATTTATTTCCCAATAAAAACACCCGTATTTTGTTGTTGAGGTAGTAATATTTTTTTGAAGTATAGTCTGATCTCTGGTATGACGACTGTTTTGAGAGGATTATTTTTTTTCCTTGGGGAAAACAAGTGGAATAATCTTAACATTTGTAGACTTTTACCTTCCGCAACAAGCTGATTTTTCTTCTATGTAACTTACTTATTTTTCCACATAGGAACCAATTTCGATTGACCTACAATGTTTTATTTGGTAGGCAGTAAAATAACGTATGCGTTTTTTGATAATTTCAATTCAGAGCGGGATTTATAAAATTAAACTAGTAATCTATGTGACAACTTCGATATGTAAGAATGCCAAATTAATAGAATTGCAAAAGTACATAATTACACCTGTTCAAAAGTAGCGGAATTGTTATGATTATAAATTACACTTCTCGAGCAGCTCAACTCCTACCAGAGAAAAAGTCTAATTATACTAGGTGTAAGTATGCAAAACTCTGGAAGCATATTATGCTTTAAAAAAAAATCTCTGCTTTAAGATACATTTCAATCTGATTATAAATATTAATGAATTATTTGCAGATTTAAGTTTTCCGAAAAAGAAAACTAACGTTTTGACATTTAGTAAAATATTTATGCAAGTTATTGCGCATTTCGTTTTCTACAAGGCTTGAAATATGAAAATGAAGCTTTGATTATTTGTTTTCTAGTTAATGCTTAAAACATTTTCGTTAATCAAATCAATATTTGATGCAAAAAATTTATGTGAAATACATAGAATAAATTATTATGTTTAATTTAAAGGTCTTGGCTTTACTTTTTGAAACTTCATTTTTAGAAAAGGTCCATTTTCTAAGACTCTCCCTACTTTGAAAAAAAAAAAAATCATTTATTTCATTTCTTTCCTTTATTTTATTTATTTCTTTAAGTTAATTAAGGTTGTTTTTTAAAATCTAATTATTGATTGTAAACTGAACCGCACAATACTAATGACCTTTCATTGTTTCGCAGAATAGCTCACTATTAAAACTGGCCATTCGGAATTGAAGATTTTCAAGTTGAATCATTAAAACAACACGTTTTTGTGCAGAGGCTGTGAAAATTATGAACGACGTAGCTCATTGACTACGACAGAACCGATCGAATAATATTCTCCCGGATTTTTCATCCACTTTCCAGACGTCAGATGGCGCTATGGTGAGTTACCCAGCACGTCCCGCGTTTTGATACACCTGGAAGATACACGGTGGTAGTAGCCGAGTGCGTTCCCCTGTACTGGGCCTGCAGAGCTCGTACAGTACTCTTCTGTGTTGAATCAGTGTCGGTGGATTTGTGTACTTTGGAGTATATCGTCGAACATCCTTTCCTCAAATGTTGTGATTGATGATATTAAATATTTTGATAGAGAGGAATTTCGAATAGTGAACGTAAATACGTTGTACCGGATATTAGTTCTAATCCGTAGCCGGAACTTCGTTTTCAGTTACTAGACCTGTTGCCCTGAAGAATATATCCGGGATGTAAAATTCCATTATTTGTTTACTAATTTCTTGGAGATTAGCCATTTTTCTTTGGGCATGTTCAAAATGAACGATTTCAGATTTCGGGGTGAGGTATTTTGTGAATATTACTGTGAAAAACTAGTTAAGAGATAAAACAGGATATTGTTGACGGAAGATATCCTTGCAGAAGGTGGTTGGATGTAACATGTACAGTCACGGCACTTGAACCGGAAAGTGAGCAGTTTATTCTAGAAATGCAACAACTAGCAGCTGAACAACCCAACTCCCAAACTCAAATCTTCGTGCAATAAAAAAATGTAAGGAATATTTAGTAACAGTTAAAAGTCCAACGTCCTAATACCTTTTTAATATAATGCAAAGTAATCGAAGGTAATCAATCCACCGAAGAGCTTAACCATTCTAATTGTAGTAATTCATTTCCTGCAGTGCCGGTAAATTTTTACCCTTAATATAAAAAAAAGTTTTGTATCTTGAACAAAGTAAGAAGTAATTGAAGTAATTTAAGATCTCTGTCATAGTAAACGTTGATGGTTTTTGAAATTTAGACAATGTGTTTTGTCAAAAGTAAATCCAATCTTCAACCTTCTCCGTTTGCTTGTAAAACTAAGGTGTATTACATACTTCACATACAGTCGGTTCCCCAGAAAATAAAACACCTGCATTTCTTTCAAGCCATGTTTGGTGTTACCTACAATGATCGAATAACAGGAATGTGACTGAAGTCATTTGCAGTGACTTCTAGACGACTACAATTCATCAAGTTGAGTCCAAATTTGTGGAACGCTTGATTTCTTCCAAGAAAACAAAAAGGCCACGTTTTCGGCAGAGGAAACACACATAAGATGCATCATCATCGTAGAAGGGTAAGTGAAACGAAGTTTCTACTACATCATTGTGTTATTATTGAAATTGAATGTGGTTACTGTTTTAGATATTGAATCTGAACGATTCATTGTTCGTGCTTATATTTTTCGATTGCTGGGAGTTTGACTTGCATAATTATTGTTACATAAATCACCTATTATTTCATCATTTACCATATTGAAATATTGAGGTTCTTAATAATTAAACTTTTTAATGAAAATGTTGTTAGTAAAAATTTCTTTAGCATTTCATTTTTAGTACAAGCATTTATGCACAAATGTTCTATTTATGGAATTGTTGTGTTGTAATACTGAAATATTCAGTATTACAGAATCTTTTAAAATTTCTTATAAAAATTTTGCCAATGAATATTTCTCTATCATTTAATATTAAGCATAAGCATATATACACAAAAATGCTATTTGTTATGGAGTTATTTGTTATGTAAGCGAATTTCAAAATGTATTTCAGTTAGCAAACTGTAGTATGCTTTCGTATTTGCGCATATTTTGTAGCAAGTTTGAGATGTATAAAAATTATTGCATCCGCCACTTAATTTACAGTTTAATACTTCTTTCTAACACACTTGGTTATCATTCATTATTTCGCTTAAAAAATTCTTGATAAAGTAGTAGAGTAGTTAACTTATTTCGCTCAGTACTTAGTGTCTCAGCTATTTATAGCTTATGGAAATGAAACATTTCTTCTATAATACCGTATGCGTCGGTGTTTCTTGATTTTTTCTAGTAATTTGTAGTTTTTATTTACACCATCCTCAGAATAGATGATTCTATGCTTTGCGAGTTCATGTTTCAAGCAATACTTAGTATCTTAAACCCTTATGAACCAATTTTAATCTGATGCAAATAATTAGGTATTTTATACAAGTATTAATGCAAAATCTGTCTTGTGCCTAAAACAGAAAGTATTTGTTGAATCATTCATTGTATTCATAAGATATTTTCTTAATTTTTCCTGGCAGTAAAAAAGAAAACGTTACATAACAATTCTAACACTATTTACTTTTGATACTTTGTTCCCCCCCCCCTTCAATGTTTATACGGGCACGAAAAAAATTGCGAATCTTTCAATTCAAGACCTAATTCAAAACCGGTTTCAGGTCTGCTGAATTTAGAAATGGACTATTTACATGCAACTTTTATAATAATCAATAGTATACCAATATTTTTCTGGAAATGGGTGCTGTTTCACGATTTTAAACTACAACATACATGTACAGTATACCAGGGTGTGTGTGCTCCTTTCTGCAATATGTGTAACTCCCACAGCTCTTTTTTCTTCTAATTTGTCTGTCAATGGATGAAGAGAGGCGTTATCTCCCGTACCTTACCATTTTATGTACGGCTCTGCAGAAAAGAAAATTGTCTTGTAACTTAAGAGCTGTAAATTTGCATGAAGAACCATGGACCCCGCCACTTCATCAAAACAAAACGTGAATTTTCAATGTATTTATAGTTCCGTTCTTGCTATCATAACTAAAAATTGTTATTTAAATGAATATAATTTCTTTAACTCCACAAAGTTTATCTGGATTAATCGGAGATCCGGATAAATAGGGACCGGATAAACGAGATTATACTGTGTTACCGGCAGTTTGCATATTCTATTATTTGACGTGATCCTGTTTCAAGATGGAAGAAACGAGTGAGATGAAACCAATGCAAATTGATACTAGAAATACCTTTTAAAAATAATTTAGCTAAATTCGTTGTTGGTCAAAATTACCAACTTCGATAGCTCTAAGGCAAAAAAGCACAACATTTTTTGCACAAAATACCTTTATTAGCGACACTCTGGCGCTGCAAAATAAGCGCATACTACACACTAAAAAACCATTCCTTACTCTGATTGAATTAGCTTTCAGTTATAAAACATGGGCCGCGTAGTGGCGATTACAGCATTATATGATAATTTGCATAAACATTCATGATAATATTTTTTTAGTGTTTCGCATCCTGTTTCTGACGTAGGCTGAAAGTCACCAAAAAATTGATAGCTTTAAAGCAGGCTAATAATTCATTTGAAATGGATTAAATAACTATTATTTCTCAATTTTATAAAGCTATATAAAACATTAGCTGTGTTTCTTCCGCCTAAAACTATCAGAATTGGAATGGAGCAGTTTAAAATACAGAAAACCCTTACTGACTGAAAGAAATTAAGTAGAGCGCATAAATGCCCTTGTAGTCAATAATTATTTAGTTTTTTAGCATGAGTTTATGTTGTTAATAAACTTTGAAGCTTGCGAGGATAATCTGTATATATGTATATTAGGGTGGTCCTTATTTTTGAAGTTGTAGGTATTTTACACGACGCCCCCTCAATTTGTTCCATTATACAAATAAATGATATATACAAAATTTTAAGTCGATCCATGAATATTAACACGTGCCCTTAGGGCTCCCTTTTTTGAGTTTCAAAGAAAAAACTGCGGATTTCTCATTTTTACTTAAAAATATTCGGAGGTTTCATATTTAAAGTAATTTTGAACCTCAATAGATGTTGCTACTCCCAGACCAACCATTCTCTCACTTTCATTCTGTAAAATTTTACCTATTACATAGGATACAAGTACACCAATGGCCTTGGGACAGGCATACCGCTATTCGCGCTCGTTTCAAACAAAGCGGCAGGGGAACATTTCTTTCCACCAAGATGGACACAAGGGATTCTAAAGGCCATTAATGAATGGCCTAGGCCATTAATGAATGATGTTTGACAACAACAAATTGCCTCCTCCAGGCTTTGGGGGTGTTCATTTAGAAAATTTTCTGTGTAATAGGTGTGGCAAATAGGGTCACTAGGTTTCCATGCTATAAATATAAGTAATGACAATTATATTTTAATTCGCTGTTCTTTAGTTATGTACTTAAATGTTTATGCATTCTTATAATTTAAATTTTGAAAAATCTTCAATTACCCTACCATAAAAATAAACTCTATTTTCCGTATCTAAAATAAAAATTAAAAAAAAAATTACAGGTCGGAATAATGTAAAAATCTATACTTTAAACTGTCTTCTATTTCAGTACATAGTCCTTTATTATCATCAAATTCCTCTTGCAATTCACAAGATTTAGAAACCGAAATGGGTATCTATCCTAACCTGTTGAATCTTTTTTTCTATATCTGGCTTACCACAACGCAAAAAAGCTTGACAACTATTGAGATCTGCTCGCATTTCATCAATGTTAGACAAATTCCATATTAGGGACAAAGATGCTGCTCATTTATTAACAGCCTATGTAGATGCTGTAACTTTAAATCCAAATAACCTTATGATCAATCGTACATCCCTTAAGAGAGCAAGAGAAAATCTTCTAGTGGTAAAATCTGATTTCATGAACTTAAATTCAGATTTTTTAGTTATTCCCTGGGATACAAAGCTACATACATATGTAACTGGAAAAAACGCCGATAGGCTTACCATGATAGCTTCAGGTTCCAATGTTGAACAGCTACTCAGAATTTCTGAGATAATTCTTCAGTTGTATATGATATCTTAGATGATTGCTCTTTATTGCTAACTGTTCAAGCTGTAGTGTTTTATACAGCGGCTTACAATACCGGCCGTATAAACTGTGCATGTAATTTTTTAGAGCAAAAGCTGAACGGTGATATATTGCATTTGTATTGCTATCATCATGCACTTGAAATCGTACTGCAGAGTCTCTTTAAAGAAGTTCTTGCTTTTCTTAGTTCTAGACTCGATATTCCATTATTTAAGCGCTTCTAAAATAAAAAAATACACATAATACATAAATTCTAAAAGAACAATTTGATGACATATTATTGTTCATAGAAAGCGGAATTAAGAAATATTACAGAGAATTCTCATAACGTGTAATAATATTTCTTGGTGAAGTCCTCCCTCCTACAGGGATATATTTTTGGCAACCTGGATTATATTCCTGACCCAGAGGGGTGGCAAAAGGAATTTCTTGTTTGAAAATGTATATATTTAGGAAGCAATTTAAATTGACACTACATGAAGAGATTGCCAGTAAATGCTGTTTTACAGTTAAATGTTGTATGAAAATATAGTTTTTCGCAACAACCCATTCTATGCCTTTTAAATTAATATAAAGTCTAGTGTCTAAAAAACCTGCATCGTACAAAATGATGACAAACATGCAACAGAAGCAGTGATTGAAAAATTCATGAATCACTTATGGTACTTAGGGGATGAACGAGTAGCTTTGTCCGTATTGGATGAAGGAATTACCTTTGAACATAGGAAAAGACTACGTCAAAAAAATGCTTGCTGAATAGGACGACGTGTCTCATGACTGTATAAAAATTTTTAAATAACAGTAGATGATTTGGAATATTTTCTTAGTAAAGATCTTCCTCTTTATAGAATCAATTACAAGTCAATAAAACTGTTTGATAAGTTACAAACAACAAAACATGTTTTCCTATTTGATCCTGATTTATGACAAAATGAAGGAAGCTATTTAAAGGGAAGAGATATCGTTAAAATGCTGAAAGTTGTGAATGATACAACTGAAAGAGGAGCACAATTAATCGAAGAATTTCCCAATCAATTTACCAAATATGAGTCACAAAAGCAATTTAGTATTTTACAGAGACTCCAAGACTATCGGGAAAAAAATACACACGATTGAGATACATTGAGAAAAGCGTATGATTAAGGTAAAGTTTCTAAAGCAATATTTCATTCTTATTCAATGTAAAATCTTTAGACGATATGAAGTAATTAAAAAGATTAATTTTAGTGCTACCTCGCTGTAAAAATATTTTGCAAACGTAGGAGAAACGATGTACGGGGTCTGAAGTAAAAACTTGAAGATTTGTGGGAAAATTATCAAAAGTGTTAAAGTTCAACGTCCTAGGGGCACGTGTTATTGTTGACCGATCGAGTACCAATTTTTTACAGATTGCTTTTTATTATAGTGTTAGAAAACTAGGGGGCGTCAGGCGTCACTTGTTGAATTCCGAAATTTTTTCCCCATATAAATAAGGACCACCCTAATGTATATATATATAAATGAATGTTGGTAAATTTGTGTCTTTGTTCCCTAAGATCTCAGAAACTACCCGGAAGATTTGACTGAAACTTTCACCTTTTTTTAGTACCGGGAAGGCTTATAGACCAGTTCGAAGAAAATCCGTTTGATAGTTCCTTTTTTTATTCCAATTTAAGTCCCATTTTTTGCATAAATGCCTCAATATGGGGGGGGGGGATACTTGCATATATTAAAATTATGTGTCCTTCGAAACCGCTAATTTTTCTACTGAAGATGACATCTGTTAGAAAGTTCTAAGTTGTCGAGTTATGAGCTTTTTTGTTCCATGTTCGAAGACTTTCATCAACCCAATTCATTATTTAGTGTATCATCTCAACTCCCATTTGATACATAAAATTGTTGTATTGCTGAATATTTTTGCGTTTCGTCTGACTCTTCGAGGCTTTTTTCAAGTTAAATCTTAATGTAACGTTTTTCCACCAGATTGGCTAATAATAAATGGATTTGGCAGATCACTGTCCATTTAAAGGGAACTTTAATGATTTTCATATTTTTTTTTAATTATTATTTATGCTGATTGGACACTTATTCATTATCCAATCAATCAGCAGAAATATCGCCAAAATTTTGCAGATTTCAGTAGCTGATGCATTTGGCAGTTTTTTTCAACTGTTTTTGAAGCCAAAGACTGCGTAATAAAGTTTCTCAGCTTTCTCCATGTGAACAAAATATCGCTAATCAAAGAACTTTTAAAAAACTTTTTTACTGTGCAAAATAATCCAGCAACTAAATTAAGCAAATCCATAAACAGCACAAATACTTCCATTAATTTTTCTGTTTGCACAATTTCAAACACTCGCCAAATTTTATTTTTTATTTTGGAAACATTTTGAATGAAACTGTTAAACTATAAAAACCATTTTATAGTGACCAAAATTATCTCAGCATCTGGCGACAATATCTCTGTAACGAAAATTAGTAACATATCATTTTACAAAGTAAGGAAAGAAGGGGGAGCATTACCGAAGGCATCCCAAAACGATTCTCGCAAATTTGGTAAAATTGCACAAAGGGCCCACAATGATTGAAATTTCCCAAAAATAACTAATATATAAGGGCGGCTACACTTCTTTAAATTTTTTATACTTCAATAGCCATATAGAGAAGGTTTTAGACTCCATGTTTAATAAAAGGTATTAACAGATAAATCTTTTGAAACATGTGAAGATTAATTTCATATTTTGGAAATTCTTCAAATATGTACATGCTTAAATGTCGTGCTTTCGTTTATAAATCAATGCTATTTTGTTCTTTATTTGGCTTTATGAGTTGGGAAGAAGCTCGATTTTTAAGCACGTCAAAAAGGTCTGTTTTGAATTCTTTCACTTAAAACAGAAAACAAATGCAAGTAACGTTTGTTTCTTATAATTATCACTGACCCAGGCAACGCCGGGTAAAAATACCCGGCTAGCATTGTATAAAACCTGAACTAGTGACAGTTTTGTAGATGAAATCTGTTTATAGCAAGCCTAAAGCACGACACGAAATCTGACATTTGTGGAATGGCAAGAATATGCAAAATATTAAATTAGAATTGAACGTTTTTCCACCAAAGCACAATTTAATAAAATCAGTATCGTAACATATTACTGATTTCTGCCTTACAGCGTTGAATTTGTAACAAAAAAAAAAAAGAAAAAAAAATCTTTAAAATTGAAAAAGCAGCTTCTTTGAACCGAACCCCCTACCCCCCCCCCTTTAATAGCAAAGGTGTGGAAGACAACTATGTGCAAGCCTACTTCAAAAGAAAAGAAATAACTATAGGAGCGGGAAGGAGATAATAGAACAAAAAGCAAACGAAACGAAAAAAAAAAAATAGCTAGCATCAATATATTCATATTCAATGTTGGGGATTATACGGGATCCTGTTTTTTTTTTTACTTAAATTATGAAGACTTGTTTATTAGTATTTCTAAAGACTCAGATGAAAATGTGCTTTTATTTACCTTTATATCCAATTTGAATCAAATTTGTCGATTTTAAAGACTAAAACTTGTACATTTAAAACCAAGTTTTGTCGCTGTGTCTGTAAAAGTTTATGAAGCAAGCTGTGGTTAATAGGAAAAGTTATATTTTTCAGTAGTTTAGGGGGTTGTCAATAAATGATGTTTCATGCTTTTGAACATATTTGACCCGTCCCATTTTTTTACAAAGTGTCACATTTCTTTTTACTCTCATCCCTGCCCTTGTCACATGGCATGCTATTTTTCATAAATATAGTGTAATAAAACTATGTGCTGTCATGCGCATTTCTAGCTGACTTCTGCCCTCTCCCTCGTTACAAACAGTCACAATTTCCCGAAGCCCCTCTCCTCCTTCAAAACGGGCCACCATTTCTGAACGGCCCTATAGTTCAAACTAAGAAAACAAAGCAAATTTTATGAGAGGATACGTTTTAAAATTTTTATCAATGCATAACTGAGTTTTATTTCAATTTAGCTGTTCAAAAGTAAATCAAGGCTCAAAAAATAATGAGTAAAAGTTCTTTTTTTTATTTATCTGATAACACAAAATAAGAAAAAAGGAATTGCATTTTTACGAAGAGTTATTGGCAACCAATCATTTTACTGTTAATGAATCTAATTAAAAACTCACTTTAGAGGCTTGAAGGATAAATGATTAAATTAGTTTTTACTGTACCCGAAATTATGCGTCAAAAATTATTCTGAATTTATTTATTTGTGAGATGAAGACGTTCGAAGTTTGGAAAGCATTTGTTAGGAATCATTTTTTTTTTTGCTGCCTTAGAGCTATTTAAGTTTGAAAAAATGTTTAAATTTTTCATAATGAAGCCATTTAAATGAGAACATTTCAAACGCATCTTGATTCTTTTCCACTTATGAAGGTTTAAAAATATAAAAGAACATTTTCATTTTTAAAGCTTTGATTTAATAGAAATAACGAAACGCAATGTAGTGAAAACAAAGCTTAATATGATTGGAACAATTTAATTGCATTTTCGAAAAAAAAGTCAGAAATGGCATTAATGAAATGGGAGTAAGTACATTAAATGAGGTTTTGTTTTTGAAGCATTATTTATTTTAGTTACGGCGTATGTTTAATTGATTAATTGCTGATGTTCTTTGTTTTCCTTTTGGGAGCTATGTCGATAAATATACGCATTTTCATTCAGAGAACAAAATTTAAACAAGAGCCATTTTTTTCACCATCTAAAATAGAACTGGAAAGTTATTTACTTTTGATGCAAACTCATGGTCTATTTCATAGAAGGAAGGGGGACGGCATTTTGTGGGTGTCCCAGCGCGTATCAGCATAAAGATCAAATGTTTTAAGTATCGTAATTTCAAGCGCTGTTGATTTCATTATTTTTACAATTTTTAATTCAGTTTTTTTATTGAATTTTATTTTAATTTTGTTTTAAATTTGGAATTTGCATATTATAATAATTTACTTTATTAGCTAGTGTTTTATCATCAAGGTTAGGTAAATAGAAGTTATTGGTATAGGTTGTATTAAGATTCTTTCAAATTGTGAAACTTAAGTGATTTTTGTCTGAATTTCTTCTAATTTTCGAAAATGTAGGTAGTTATTTCTTATTTTGTATTACTTGCGGTATTCACATCGTACATCGGCAACAAAAGTAACACAACTCAAAATTTAAAAAAAAAACCCGTACTAGCTACTGGTTTTAAATCCAAGTTTAATGCTTTTTCTTCCCATAAAACTCACACAGCTTGCTTAACTGGTGCATGATGACGTAAAAAGTGACGAAAAAGTAGTGATGTAAAGTTCGATAGTGACACAACATTCATATTTCATACTTTAAAAGATACACTTCCGAACTTTAAGTATACATTATTACACAAAACATCAATTACACCATAAATTTTTGTGCGTATTTCAATATTTGACACTAAATCACTTAAAATTACTATTTTGTAAAACCTTGATTTTCTCCAATGCTGTTCTACTTTGAGTTGTGTCCCTTTCCTAGCCTGGGTGCGATATGTTTCAAGCTTGATAAAATTTGTTTTAACGCGAAAATATAGCCTGATTCAATTGTTTTTCTGACCAATAGCAAGCTCAAAAGCCATTGCTGTTGCTATAAAAATTTTTTGTTCTAAAGTATCCATTCTACATTAAAACCCGGGAATATTACACTTACGAATCTGTCTGCGTCTAGAATACAGTTTAATGCTGTTCAATTTAAGAACCTCTTATACCAAAGAGCTCCAAAAGCACTTTTAAAAGAAATTATCAGCCAGAGCACAGTACTTCTTTCCCAGTAACATTTTATGACGCAATAAAAATTTTGCGAATTTAAATTGTTGAAGCTTTACACTGCGAATCTTCAAAGCGGCTGTTTCATATCATAATTTATGCCGGAACAAATATTAATAAATTTGTCCTCTTTAAAGGAAATTTTATTTCACTTTTCGTGTCGAGTTTAGTAGTTTTGAAATATTATTTCGATTCGGTTTAACTGGAAGATGCCGCTAGAACTGCTCTCACTTTCTTATATTTTTTTCAATGCAAAGTTTCCATTGTAATTTTTGCTTGATTTTAAGTAGCGAGGAACAGTTGAAAGGATGCTTTACAAGGTTTTTGCCTAAAAAGATCCTGTTTGTTTGCCATGTTAGAATTTTAATACAATCAGTTGCTTAGTAATACATTTTAAGAAATATACTTTATTATAGTTGTGAGAAAAACATTTTTAATAATACTGTTTAAGAATATACATTCCTCGGATCATTTTTGATTAGAATAACTTTATTAGAGTTTCCTATAATTTTCTGGTTTTTGTAAAACTAGAGATGAAAACAGTCGGAAAAAACCGGAAAATTTCCGAAAAAAACGAAAAAAAACCGTTTTTTTTCCAAAGGAGTTAATTTTCAAAAATTGAAAAATGAATTTTTTCAGCTTTTTAGGAAGTTTTAATTAAAATCTTCGGCAAAAAGCGATTAGAAATTTGTCATACCTAAATGCTGATACCACCCCCTTCTTGTATGTTAAAATACAGACTAACTTTGATAATGCAAGTTGTTGTATGATAATATAATTTGCATATAGATCAAGAAACTATTTTTTCAAAAATAAATAAATAAATAAATAAACCAATATCCTTACTGGGCAAGCGATTTTCCATGTAACTTTATTAAAAATGAATAAATTAACAAAACACAAAAAATAATAATATGAGAAGACCTTTAGTAATCAATAAATTAATTGGTTTCAAACTGGCCGCCTTTTGAAGTAAAACAGAGGAGCAATTGCTTATTGAAATTTTCATTCAAGTGCCGCAAGTCTTTTTTAACCAACTTCAAAAAGGAGGCGGTTATCAGTTCATACCGTGTGCATGTTTTTTTTTTTTTTTTGTTTGTCCACTCACAGCGTCTCACCTAGTGAACCGATTTTGATGATTCTTTTTTTAATGGATAGGGGACGGCTCAACTTAGGTCCTAATACTTTGTTTGGCCATATTTGATCTTTAGAAAACAAGTTATAGTCAAAAAACAGTACATTTCATGCAATTTCCCTAGTAAATGATTAAATATAAAACCTATTGTTACAAAAGATTTGTGCCATACAACAGTAATATTAATAGTAATTGTAGTGATAATTTTTAATGAAGGCTTCTCTGAAGCAAGCATCAAGTTTCTTCAGTGTCATTGCTCTATGGCGGAAGTAAACCTAACGTGGAAGCGAGGTTTATGCAGAGATTATAATCTGCCTAGCCTTCACAATGCTACTAGGTTAGGTTTGTCCCAACTATTGCAGTATTTTTACCGTTATCATCTATGCCAATAACAGATAATCTGGGCTAAATAAGGAGATACAGGATTGCATAAAAAGCAACTATGCTGTAAAATGTAAATTAGTTAGGGAAAACGTAATATTTAAATGGTTATAATTAAATTAACACGCAAATGAATTCCAGGGAGGAGCAAAGACAAATTTTTAGTTTCAATTGCTTAAAGTTTAAGGCGTGTTTTTAGTTGTGTTTTTTTTAGTATGGAGCATTTTTATAAAAAAAATAAGGTGAAGTTTCGTTATAGTAACTTCTTAATATTTCTGAAATACATTTACACTAAAAAGAAAGAAATAAAAAAAAAAAAAAAATAGAACCGACTTCAAAATTGCTCTAAAAAGTGAAAAATAATTTTATTCCTTAAACACCATCGATAATACTTTTAAACATTATTTTTGAAGTTGGCGCAAAAACGATAGATAAAATCATTCACAGCCATAACTCTACTACAATTATAAATTTAACCAGGACCAGTTTCTTCACTACCACATACATTATGCATTGATGACAGCATATTTGAGTTTGATATAAATGTTTCGTTCCTAACTTAGGATGATTTTCTGAAACAAATATGAACGAAGCATGGTTACACTGGATTTTACTTTTTGTTTTTGCGCCAACTTCAAAAATTATGTTTAAAAGTATTATCGATGGTGTTTAAGGAATAAAATTATTTTTCACTTTTTAGAGCAATTTTGAAGTCGGTTCTATTTTTTTTTCAAAATTTTTTTTATCAATCCTATTCCCTATAAAGCAATTGATTTAGAGAGTCCAAACTTATGTGTAGTTTACGGGAGACCTTTGACTCTAAAATAGGTAATACAGTGTAATAAATGGGATTGAGGTCTAGTGAGTAGAGCAGTCACTCTAAAGACGATATCATGTCAAAAACAATGCGCCTTGCACCACTCTTGTCTTATTGGCCGTATGAACTGGTGTGGAGTCAAATTGAAATGTCTAGTCCACATTACTATGCCGAAGTGCTCTTAGGTCTATAGAAGAAAAAGAGCTTCTAAAATGTTCTTTTAGTACACTTTTTGATTCATTCAATGGTCCTCATCCACATAAACCCCAGAGAATTTTTGTCATTGAGCTGATTCCATCAGAGACAAAGTCTGACTTCGGAATTTGGCGATGTTTAACATTTTCAGAGGGGCTTGGAGTGTCTACAGACCAAATCCTATTATTCTGGTCTGGGGGCTATGAGCTGGTTGAACGGTAAATCAGTGAAAGGTATCTCTCCCAGCGTGGACTTGCGGCTCGTCTCAAACGTTTCTGGCATCTTGGGAGTCATACGAATGCCTGAACTTATCGGTCACAAATTCCCCATCTTACGAACGACTTCTCTCGGGGGAAAATCAAGGATTTCATTGAACTTAATTTGGGATGATCTGACGATTAACTGAAATGTTCATTGTTCGTTTTTTGTATTTTGACGAACATCGAGTATCATTTCCAAGCCACTTGAAGCGGCATAACGCATCAAATACTGTTTGCCGAAGCACAGCAAGCAAACAAACTGTCTACTTGGATAAAAAACTTGAAAATAGCAGGTCTTTTGCTTAAAATTGTAAGTAAACTGAAAAACAATACATAAACTAGGAGATATATTGTAAATTATTTTCCAATTAAGTGAGAAACAAAAATAAATAAGAAACTCATTAACATAAAATTACTTTACTTCCGTTTGATGATACAATGTTTGTCCGAGTTCCTCCGCACCCTGTATACTGCCGTGGTAAGCACAAAAGTGGAATCTGCAGTTGAGTTCAATATATTTGCTTCCGATGCCTTTTTTTCAGATTAAAAAAAAAAAAAAAAAAAACGTTCCTGATCAAATAACCCTTAAACATTTTATTTAAGTAAAATACGAAATAGAGAAAAACTTGGTTATAGTAACCCAGTTTTGTTCAAAAGTGCAGGTATGACTACTTTTACTACTGTGCTTAGCATGGCTGTATGAATAAACTGAAACTCCAGTTTAACTTTTGGTTCAGCTTTAGAAACCATTACGCAGTTTTGGTTTGGTCTTTCTGTTGGAAAGAAAAAGGAAAACCAATTTAGTTTTGATTTGGAACTTAGACTGGATTGAAAAAATTAAAACTCAATAGTTATCATTTTCGGACAGTAAAGTTACATTGTAAAGAAGGGAAATCATACTTATTTCTCTTTCAAACAATATCAATCATGTTTGAAAAAAAATTGCAAGTATTATTTTAAGTTTCACAGGCAATCTAAAATAGAAAATGTAATTGTTATGATTAGACACACCTTACTCAATATTATTGGCTGCATAACAACTTGGCTTTATTCTGGTGTTTCACCAAGAAAACTCTCAGTTATAAAACAAAAAGGTTTTTTTTCCTAATTAAACTTACCTTCATGTGTACTTCTGTCAAACAGAAAAAGAAGATTTGGGATTGCATATATTTTTTAATGCTTAACCCTTTATATGTTCCAAGAAACACAGAGCTATTAAGAAACCCTATTTTTATTCATAAAAAAAATCAATTTTTCCATTTTTTCCCGAAAAAACCGGTAAAAAACCGATTTTTTTTCCACCACTTCAAAATTTCCGGAAATTTTACATCTCTATGTAAAACTGATGTTTTTTATGCGTTTGCAGTGTACTGGGATGTACGCTAGCATGGTGTTCGTCTATACCGCTGACTTCACACAAATATTTCATTTTGTAATTTTTCTAAGAGTTTGATTTTCTTTTGCTTTCCAAATGTCTCCCTGCTTTTTAAATTGAGGTCAGGATATAGGCAATAAAGTATACCGCCGTCCAATCATTCTGCTAAAAAGTAAATGTAGTGGGATGAAAGTGGTAACTAAGCATCATTTATGTCTTTCTTTTAACTGTAGCTTTTTGAATTTCACTCGAAAAAGGATAAAAACACGAATAAACCGCGGAAAAATCACGTTAAAGCTAAGATCTCTACTATAACTGCTGAAACAGCGAATTATTAACGTTATAAGCAATGTGTCGGTATAAACTAGTTTATATTATATATAATTACATACCCAGCAGCAAAATTTCTTGAACAAGTTGAAAACCCCAAATATAGTCTGCATGGTGAATTGATATTGAATTAATCTAAATGAGCACCGAGAAATGCTGAAAAGTATGGGCTAAACTTCATAAATAAAAGTACGTTCTACCAGATTAAATCCCAGAAAATACGGTGCAACCCTTAGTCGTTGAAATGCAAGATAATCCCCCCCCCAGCCAAGAAATAGTCTGCACTTTCTCGAGAATCTGGGTCGCTTGTCATACGTTGAGATGTTTCTGCTACCGTTATATATATATATATATATATATATATATATATATATATATATATATATATATATATATATATATATATATATATATATATATACCAACGAAAAACCTTTTTAAAATGCACTTTTCCTACTACAAAATATGCATTTATATAGTATACGTGGTAGGATCCAAAAGTAATGAGCCTCACGTTATACTGACACATGCACACACAGCTGCTCGCTGCGCTTGAAAGCGACGGTGGTGGGTGTTGTTTCCCTGCACAGCGCAACGCAGGATAGTTGCCTCCCAGATTTTGGAGCGGAACCATCGGCCTTAACAGTAACCCCTATACGGTGATGCGTGGCACGGGCGATATGGAAAGTTCGTCAGAGCAACGCAAAGCGATCAAATTTTGCATCCGGTTTCCTACAGAAATGATAGAAATGCTTCAGCAGGCGTTTGGGACTGAGTGTCTGTCGTATTCGCAATTATAAAAGTAGCATGAGGCCTTTTGTAAGGCCGGGAAGTGGGGACTGACGAATCCCAGTCTGGACGCCAGTCGTCGGCCCATACTGCCGTGAATGTGCAATGAGTGAGTGAATTTTTGAACACAGCCTGGCATTTGACTCCCTACCAAGTAGCAAAGCCTTAGACTTATCGGAGACTACGTTGCAATGCATTGTTACGGAAAGAGTTGCACACGCGGAAAGTCTGCACGAAACTTGTGCCGGGAGTTCTGACCGAAGAAGGTCTGAGTCAACGTTTCCATTGTGTCCCAGCCTTCCTAAAGTCCATGCTTATTGCTTCCTTAATTTAAGGACTTAAGGGATGCCTTTGAGTCCTTTAAAAGTCGCCCACTGAAGTGCATTAATGCAGGAGGTGAATATTTTTAAAACTATTAGTCAGTTGTACCGATCAACTGAATAAATCTAGCTTTTTCAACGAAGGCTGATTACATTTGGATCCTACTATGTACTAGAAAATCACCCGGTAAAGCACGACTAGTGAAAGTTGCTTCTTCATTTGAGTGAAGCAACTGCCTGTTTGGAGATAGATCGTTGAAATTTCGGACCGTATAACTTTGGACAATTGTTCCTTTCTGGCAAAATCAGCGAGGTCGAAGCAAATTAACATTTTTTGGTGCAGATTGGAAACAGTTGAAAAGAAAATCAAAAATCACAGCTGTTTTCTCTTTAAAATATCTACAAAATTCAATAAACATTCTCAGTTGTAATGTTATTCATTTTAAAAATAACTTCATTGCTTGTGACGTCAGAGAGTTAATCGACCAGTGATTTTGCCTATCTGTGTGTGTATATATATATGAGGATATTGAATAAGAGTTATTTTTTCTAAATCTTCTGAAATTTCTTCGTAAAACTAAGCCGTATTTAAAGAGTAAAGGAAGATACATGATGAAATGCTTCTTTTAAATATATCATTAAATATTCAAATCATGAACATCAGTTTCAATTTTATTATGAAATGCGTCTTCTGCAAGTTTCTTCAAACTTTCTCACGTTTTTAACTAAAAGCGTTAATATGAGTTAAAAGGTAATACTCGAGCTATAGTTGAAGGCACGAACTGTTTTAATGGGCTACTTTCTGTGCACGAAAACCATTTGCATATGATTCAATGGCGGTAACTTCTACTCTGGCTTTAATATTAACATATGTTATTGCGTTTATTTATGTCAAAAAGGTTCCATGGCCTGTTTAATTGAAATATATGTAACGTAGCGAGCTTTCACATCGTCGCGTCGGTGTAGGGGGAAGTTTGAATGTGCCATGTGAGAATAATAAAGGTATAAGATATGTATTTTCAGTTATAGTTCTTTTAAAGATTAAAACTCAATTTATCAGTGTTAATGAAATAAAAACTGGTGACTAGACAGAGCAAGGTGACCATTATGGTTATTAGTTTTTCAACGATTAAAAACAAATTATTGAAGAAAGAAATAAGATTTATGTACATTTTTTAAGAATTTTTATCATTAACTCATCAAGCTGTTTTTCATAATACTAGTGAAAGTCATTTAGGTGACAGTAACGTCAAAAACTGAAAATGGCGTCGATAAAAAAAAAAAAAAAACCTCCAATAGAGGGGAGAAGGCGTGGCTCGGTGTCAACTTCCTAGTATCTTTGGTTTCAAAACATATTGCTAATTCTAATATGACAGTATTTTTCCATTTTTTGACTGTTATGACAAAACTAGCAACAGCTTGAAGGAAAATTTTAGTCTCTGGCGTGAAGTTAAAAAGCGTCGAAATCTCTTAGAGCTACAAGAAATACTTACGTTTTGATCCTTTACGAGAAAAGGATCAAAATAAAAAATAATTTTGTTTGAATCTGAAATATCTTTTTAGGTAATTTTTTTTATTAGCGAAAGTCTTTACGTACAACCCGTAGCTTGAGGGATCTTAAAAGCAGTAATTGATTTCCATTTCCATACTAATTGCATTTTATACCCAGAAAAAGGGAGATCATAGTGTGGAATTTTTGAAAAAATATGTTTCTCTATTTGTAGAGTCACTTTTAATTTATCTTACCTGTTAGTGAGTTTACTGTCAGTATGGAATAAGTTGCATTCGAAATCACTAAACTCTGCGGTTTAGTATCTTCAGCATAAGTTTCAATAACGAAAACAAAAACTGAACAAAAAGAAAAAAAAAGTCAGATATTCACTTTGATTTATAACATGTCATGCGCAGTTAATTCTGCGCACAAGAGCAAAATAAGCGAAATTTTAAACAAAATAATGTTAATGAATTTTTTAGTCGAATTTCCTTTAAGGTTCTGCTGCAGTGTATAAGTGTTTATATTTAGAGCTATTAATCTGTTTTTTTTTTTTTTTTTTTGAGGCAATCACGATTGCTTATTGTTCTCACTTGACTGTTTTGATGTGCTATCATTTTATTTTCCCGCCAGCACCCTCTGCAGCATCACCGCCGACCGGCTCTTCACGATGCTGCTCCTTATAGCGAAAACCGTCTCCAGGTTGCATCCATATGCTACACACATACATACACAACTACATACACACACACACGCGCACACACAAATACATACATCTACTCACACATACACAAACACAAACACATACACACATACAAACACATACACACACTCAAACACATACACACACACGCATGCATACAGACACCTACACATACATACAGACACATACACACACACCTACACACAATTACCCACACACTCATCACACTCATGCCTACACACAAACACATATGCCTACACACACATACACATTCCTCAACACACACAAACACTCATACACACAACTACCCACACACTCATACCTGCACACAGATACAAACACACATGCCTACACACACATACACATACCCCTACACAAATACACATGCCTACCTACACATACCCCCCCATTGAGCTATAACACTAAGAGGAGGGAGAACTTTCCATTCTTCTACACTGAGGCTCACGGTCCGAATTTTGAGCGAGTTTGGCCCAAACCAATTGCATTATAAAACATCTTGTTTAATGGCAAAAGACCGCTTCTTTTGCCACAACGATTTGAACATATTAAGGATTTGAAAAATACATGGCAAAAGGCTTTACATGATAAAACTTGAGTTTAAATGTTAAAAGTGCGATTCTTTTGCCATACTCGCTTGGGCAAAAAACGGACCGATTAGTTCGCTCTCCTCTTAGTGTTACAGCTCAATGTACCCCCCACACACACATAAACACACATGCCTACATATACACACACTCGTGATTGCGAAAAACATAATTTGAATTCAAGAGGTCAAAATTCAAATTATTTTTTTTTTCAAAATATTTCTGTTATCGGCTCTTGCGCAGCACATGAAATCATGTGAATAGCTTAGTATTTCACTAACCATCGTTAGATCTGCGATTGCATTACGTTAGAGCTATTAATGGCTTAGCATTTATGGTTCTAACGGAGCGCAAACGCACCATGCGAACTGGCCCTAAGTCGAATGTGCAATTAAATGGAGAATACATTTACAAAATATAATTCATTGGAGGCAATTATTAAAATTGATTAAAAAGCATTCTAAAGCCTTCCAAATGATTTGCACCTTTTCCCCGAAAAGTTTCCTTTTACATTCGATTCGAATTTCTCTACTTGAAAAAGGGAACATTTTTCAACTGTTCAAAAAAATAACCTAGAAAAAATTGAATTTTTCTCAGAGAACAAAAGAGAAAATCTGATTTATTGTGTTTCAAGGTGTGATTGAAGATTATAATAGGCTCCTTATCGTCCCGCCCACTTAGCATGAATTTACCTACCACATTAAAAACTCTAAATCGCATCTGCAATTTAAATATAGCGAATAATAAATGTCTCTTCAACTATTTATTAAATTATTACATGCTAGAAAATCGCCCGTCAAGGTATGACGGGTGAAAATTGTTTCTACATTTGAACGAAGCAATTGCTATTAGGGGACATTTTGATGGTTAAGATTTTAACCCTAACTCCATGACATGACACCCCAAAGTTCCCCGCACTTACCCTTTTCACGGTTCATCTGTTTTAGATGTCGGAAGAATTCCCCGGACAAATGGGACTTCAGGGACAACACCTAATTCCAGTGGATTAACCTTCAACTCGAGTAGAAAGCGTTAATACATAGTTGACCACTTTTTCGTTTCGTCCCTCTCCTAAAAACCAGTAAAAATGTTAAGTTACTGTACCCAGTTCAGCCCTGTCAAAATAAAGCCTTTCTTCGCATGTCAAACTTTGCCAAAAAATATTATCAAATTTTCATGATGTGGGGCGAGTTTCATTGTTGATGACATCAGGGGCGTTACTCGATCAGTAATTCGCTATTATATATATATGAGGATATTTTAAAACAAATATCTTCCTCAAAATCTTAAAATACGGAGGACATTATAATAACTTCCATAATAACCGCAATAACATCACGTAAGAAAAACAACTTCTTAAAAGTAAACGAAGATATACTTTTAAGAAGTTTGATAAGTTATGTTTAGCTGCCAAAAAATATTAATAAATTTTTATTCTGTGGCGCAGTGTCATTGTTGGTGACGTCAGGAGCGTTACTCGATCAGTCAGGGGCTCTCATAAGGGGGGGGGGGAGAAGGGATCCCTGTTGGTCCAAACCTGAAGGAGGCCCAATATTTTATGGGGGGGGGGGGTGAAATATAGGGGTAAACAATACAGAGGGGGCCTCGTAAAAGTCATTTGTGACGGGCCCCAAAATTTCAGTGCACGTCCCTGCGATCAGTGAAACACATGAGGATACTTTAAAACAAATTTCTTCCTCCAAATCTTAAAATACGAAGGACATTATAACAACTTGCATAATAATCGCAATAACATCACTTAAGAAACAGAACTTCTTAAAAGTAAACCAATTATTCCTGACAGTATTGCGAGGATGGAATTGAAATTTCGATTGCGCCGCGAACGAAAATCGGATCGAAGATCCCAAAGAATGCGGCCCTGCCCTTGGTAACACGCGGATTCAGCCGAAATAGTTATTCATCGACTCAACCGCAATAATCAATGATTTCATGCACGTAGCTCGCCTTAATTATATTAGACGCGGCATGGTCATTAGGGTAAAATTTTCATACGATTTTACGTGACTACTTAAACACAGAGACCTAATGTCATACTACTTTAAGGGTTGAAAACGATTGTTAAACGTTCAATTGGGGATGTGTGTGTGTGTTTTCCGTGATGGGAGCCATGATTTATATTTTTCTCTTACACTAGTTTTTGGATTGTTGTTTGAAAACTGAGGTCAGGTAATAATAGGAAATCATGAATTAATGCACAAATTAGCTCAAATAGAAACGGGAGGAAATCTTTCATTATACAGAGCAAGGGAGCAGCGACATTTCAAAATTTCTCGGGAGGGGGGGGGGGGCAAAGGGTACTTATTCAACAATACATATTATATTGAAAAAAAAAAAAACCCATGCATAAGTAAATGTTTATTTCAAGTTTTTCTTTTATCTAGGGGGGGGGGACAGTTGACCCCTGATCTCTCAAATGATCAAATGACGCAATTGGAGGAAGGCCCTGTAGCCCTTAGCTATATCGCACCTCTTCCTACCGTTCACTCGTCATATCGCACTTTTTCCCTTTCTCCCGTAAAAGTTATAGGTAAAAAGACTGAGATTTAAATTTCAGATCCTTGAAGAAGTAAAAATATAGTATTTCTCATTAAAAGTCTTTTTCTTCTTTCTATGCAATGTGAAAAAGATTTTTTTATTTATTTGAATTTCTTACAGTTTAAGTTAAATTTTGAGATTCTAGTTTCATTTAAAAAATAATTTAGTTATTTTTACTTCCTTTAACAAAAAAAGGAAGTATTGTATTCGCGAAAAAATTTTCACTCAAAATTCGGCCTTAATTTCCATTTTGCTCACCCCCGAATGAATGTTGAGTTTTTTTTTCAACCCGACCACACGTGGATAAGTGCCTAAGAACGTATAAACACTCGAAATATTCATTTTGACATTCCCCAAGTAAATTACAACGACTTTTCTCGTGACATCCGTATGTGCGTATGTGCAGATGTGCGTCGCATAACTCAAGAACGGTACGCCCTAGAAAGATGAAATTTGTTACGTAGACTCCTAGTGAGGTCTAGTTGTGCACCTCCCATTTTGGTTGGATTCGGGTGTTTCTAAAGGGGTCTTTTGCCCCTTTTTGGGGGGAAATCATTGTTGATTTCGATGTATACTCAAGTGGTGTTATAATTTGGCGGACACGGCGATATATCGCCAATCTTTTGATCGCCAAGTTTTGTCGCCAACTTGGCGAGAAATTTGGCGATTTTTTTTTAAAAATCTGGTTTTATTTTAGTCACTGGTGGTGATATTTAGAGACTAAACTATTGAACCACATTAATATTGCCAATAATGGGAAAATGACATTAAAACTGGAGTAAAAGGAAGTCATATGATGCACACATCAGCTCGTTTTAATTTTAAAAATGCAAATAGTACGTTAATTTTATTATGTTGTTTAGTCGTCTTCATGTTTTAATAAAGGAAATTGTGAGTGATCACCTTACCAGGAAACATCACGATCAAGGAATTTCAAAAAAAATCCAAATTGGTGGCATTCGAAAGAGCATTGGAAAACATATTTATGGCACTGAAACTACGTGCCCTCGTGACCACGTTATCGAAATATGAGGTCTTAAAAATTGCCGAAATTTTTAGTAAAGTCACCAAATTTAGCGAGTTTTGTTCAGAAATGGAAGGTACGGCGCGAATTTAACATCTGCATCCGACAAGACATTTCACTTCCATATTTGGTCACCTCCAAAGCGCGTGAGAAGTATCGCATTCTTTACTCGGGGTGACTACTATGGCGCGGGGTGTCGTGGCACAGACTGCGGTATTGAAATTTTTAGGGGCTTGTGTTCCGGGATATTAACATGCAACTGTATAGGGGAAAGTGCCACTGCCCGAAATATTTGTTTTATTTTATTGTAAAAACAATGGAAATATAATGTATATTGACTTCAAATCATATTTTCTTTTGGCGAATCCCCTAGACCCCAAGAGGAGTTCCTTCAAACATTTGTTTCTAACTACAGAAATGTGAATGTGGGTGTGTCTTTTGTTGCTTTTCGAATAGCTAAAAGTAATTTTCTCGAATAATTTAATTTGAACCTCCCCTCTGTAAAATGTTATGGAGAAGGTCAAGATAAAAATGTCTTTTAGCATTTTAGGTAGTAGTAGATAGCAGATGTAAGTAGATTTTACTTCACTAATTTTCGTGGTTATTATTATTGGTAAAATATATTTTATTTCTAAACACGGTTCTCATAAGTATTAATTATTTTTTCTTTTAGGTTCTGTGCAAAGCTAATTTGTTTACTTTAGATGATATAAACTATTAAAAAACATTCAAATTCAGAAATTTTATTGAGCAAATTAATATTAAATACAGATCCGACACATACAAAATAAAAACGAAAGCCGTTTATGGAAAGGAAAAAAAACATGCTACTGACAAATATGATACTGAACAAAAAAATGATTAAAACATAGAAACAAATTTTACCGAGCGATAAAATACGAGTATGCGCAAATAATAATGTATGAAAAGTGACTTTCGGGAGTTAAAAAATTGTAATTATGTCCTCTAATTTGCCGAACTGTCAGATGAACTTTGTCGAATAAGGAAATTTTTTGGGAGGTCACAGTGACCTCCCATCAGTGCGCTGCTAACTGCAGTCAACAAGAATGACCTCCTATTACTGCGACCGATCTGTCATAGGGTTCGAGCACAAAATCTCGTTTAAAATTCCACAGATGTAATGATATTTTAGCATCCAATAGAACGTATTAACTGAATACATTTGAATATACCGTTCAAAGTTTAAACTTTTTTGTTATTCTTAAGACTGTGTGTTAAAAAACTGATGTTTAAAACTTTTATGCTTCTGCGGGTGAAATATTTCCACTGAAAGAGTTTATTCGATGATGAAACTGTTTTGAAAAAAATATGATAACCACAGAGAAACGCTAAACACACTTTAAAGTCTTTTTTTTTTTTTTTTTGAAAAGTCGTAAATCTGAAGTCTTCAACAGTATCTAAATACGAAAAAAACGACATTTTTAAAGATTTCAAATCATGTTCTCAAATTAAAAAAAAACGATTTCTGTCAGTTATTTCCAGTGTGTTTTTCGCTATGTGTAACGTTTTCAAGTCATGTGTAAGCCCTCTAACAAGTCAAATTAAAAAAAACTATTAATTTTTATTTTGCTCGTATTTGAATTCCCTTTTAACGGGAAACATAATTGGTAAAAGCGACTTCAGTATTTTTAAAAATGACTAAATAACATGCAATATGATGTGCATTTACGTTATAGCGACTTTCAGTTGCAGTGACAGACTTTTTCGAACTACAGGGGTTGTTGTAATGAACGTCGACTATAAAATTTTTGATAAGAATTTGTTATGATTAATTTTCGACTTCGTTAGTTTTGCTGTGCAAATTTTGGACATTTACGATCCATTGTTTTCTTTTTTTAATTATTATTTTTTTCGATTTTTAAATTAAAAATTAAACATTTTCGCTAGCAGTGGTCAGATAATAAAACTTCATGAATGATAATAACTTTTGAAAAAATAAATAAGAGCTGGGATACTACAATCCATGATCATTTTCTTTCAACATCAAAAACATCATTTTATTTTCAATATATAAACTTTAATAAGCATGTTTTTCTTTACTTATTCATATTAATTCTTGTACATAATTATTAATTACTTCAACACATTTCATAAAAAGAGTACAAACTTTATTTAGTTAAGTAAAACACACTTGAAATGCACTTAAATTCTGAAATGCATTATTATCACGATTACAAAGTTAAATTCTACGTTCAATTTCGTTATAAAGTTATAGCTCCTCTAGATAAAGCTCTCTAGTTTCCATTTCACAGGCTTCATAGTTACTTTTTAATTTTACACACACAAGTAAAGGGTTAATTCGAAACATCGTTTACGCGCTTTGCAGATGACCAGAAATGAGAATGAGAGTCTTGCTAAACGCAGACGATGAAATCACGTGGTATTTTCCATTTCTTGCCAAGTCTTTAAATTTGGCGAATTTTCGTAAGATTTCGACAGACTTTGACCCCCCATATCTTAAAAACAAAAGGACGAGGGCACACAATATTTGGGTCAAATTTTTTTCTAAAGATACTCTTTCGAATGCGACCATTTTTAACTTTTTTCATGATTACTGAACTCGTGATGTTTCCTGGTTAGGTGCATCGTTATTTTTAATAACCTGTTACCGCGAGTTACTGGATTGATCTGGCTTTTTGTTATCTCCCGACAATATCTAAAAAACGGGGACAAATGTTTAGTTTTGAACTGATTAGATGAGTTTTAACGAGCAATGAATTAAATGATCCCATTTATTAAAAATAGGGGTGAAGATAGCCGTTTTGCATTATAGCTACCATTGGCGTTGTGAGAGTGGCCTAAATAAAAAAGAAAATTCCAATGGGACGTTCGAAAATTGTCGTCAGAAAAAAGAAAAAGAAGTACATTTCATTCGAGTAAAAACAAATCAAACGTTTCTTTGGATTTCAAAGCGATTCGGCGAAACATTAAATTACACATACAGTTGCTTTAAAGTTAAAAATAATCCTTCAACTATTGTTATCGCCTAACTCGCCAAGCGACCACGCTACCAGAACTCAACCCTTTTGCAAGTGAAGCGGATGTTTTTGTCCAATTAAAAAGTTTCGCCAAATAAAAAAAAAAAAAGAAAAAAAAAAGGCATCAAATTACATTAAAAGCAGCTTTCAAAAGTAAATAGTTACGCAAATCTATTGTTTATCGAATAACTCGCCATATGACGTCGTTACCATAACCCAGCCGATAAGCGAATGAAGCTAACTCCAATTGATTTGCGATCTGACCAAAGAAAAAAAAATCCCTTGATTAAAAGGAATCCCCACCCCCTGTAAAAAAAAAGTACTTGATGTAAAATAGTCATTTTCTTTTTCTAAAATGCGTAAACATTCTTTAAAATCATAAAAACATTTCTTGCAATTAAAATATTTTGTCAAAAAAAAAAAAAAAAAAGACTACTACAATAACAGTAGCTTTCAAATTGTAAAATAATCCTGCATTTCTTATGTTTATCGCCACGCCCCCCACCCACAGTAACCCACCCAAGAACTCCGACCGATTAACGATCCAATCTTTCTAACGATAATGTTTAAACGAAAGTTCCCTAGCAAAAAAAACAACTGAATTCAAAAACACGGTACATCTAGGGCCAAGAAAAAAAAAAAAAAAAAAGAAAAAATCCCCGTACCTCGTAAAATGTAAGAAATTTTTTAAAATATACTTACATCGTCGTCATGTTTGCTCCGTCTTTTCTAATTTCTATTTTAATGGAACGTTCACATTTATTTATGACTCGATGTTTTAGCAAATAATTTTACACGCTAAAGGATCATTTTAAGTCTCTTTGGCGAATTACTTTAATTGGGTTTTTCATTTGGCGGCCATTTTTTGTTTAAATGGCATGGTTTAATAATTTGGAAAATTACTTTTCATTTTATTAGTCGTTTCTTGTTAAAAAAAAAAAAAAAAAAAAAAAAAAAAAAAAACTACAGTGACAAAATAATGCATTGTTTTGCCAGATAAGTAGATTTAAATTTTTTTTAAAGACTACACATCCATTAAAATCGTACATGAAAACATCGAATTGCGAAAACCTAATCAAATGGGAAATATGTTTTAAATGCTACAGACAAAGCCCAAATGCATTAAAAACCGATTGCAAGAAATTTTACTTCTATATACTCAAGTAAGAAATGGCAACAAAAGATATAGTTCATATTTTCCTCAAGCTAAAATTAATCACGCGGGAAAAAACGGAGGAAGAAATTTCTTTTTGAAATAAATTAATTTTTACTTCAAACGCTTGTAACTTTTTTTGTATTCATTTTTTTATGTCCGCGGCTCTAGTCCTTGCGGATATTTTTGAAATGATAATTTTTTATGTGCTTTCCAACTATACAAAACCCGAATAAATCGGAACATTTTTTAGCATAGACATATGTTCAAGTGGACGTAAAATTGAGTTTTTAATTAATGTCTCTGTTAACGTCCTACGTGGTTGAGGCTTTGATATTTGTGACCCTCGTAAAATTCTGATTTTTTTAATACCTGGTTCGATCTTGAACTCGAGCCCGCTATTGAGGCTTTCACATATAAGTGTGCAACGTTCCCCATCCCGTTTCACCCCCTTAAAATTGAAATTTTCAAAAATCCTTTCTTAGCACGCGCTTACGTTATAAAATAAACCAATATTCCAAATTTCAGTTTTCTAGCCTCAGTAGTTTTGTCTGCGCGTTCATTGTCAGTCACGACAAGATACTTTATATGTACAGATATGTGCATGTATTTGTCTTCTACGAGTCTGTAATCCTAATTAAAATCGTAATAGGCACATCATAATTGTAATAGAATACATTTTTTAAATAATCTAATCATTGCTGTAATCGTAATTACATTTATCTAGAAGATTATAATCGTAATTGTAATCTCTCATTTGTCAAGCTTGTAATCGTAATCGATTATATTTTTTCGCAATTGACTCCAAGCCTGATTGGGAGAAATAGGAAAACAGCACTTCCTTTATTTTTCCATTAAAAAATAGTTCTGAATTATCAATATAATTATAAGATACTCTTACAAACTTACTAATTTGAAGATATTTGTACATTCTTATTTCTAAACATAAAAAAGGTCTTTTTTAAGTACTCTAATTAAGTATTTTCTTTAACCGTATACTCTGTTTCGTCGTGTGTGATGAAACAACGAAAACTTATGGTAGTTTATTTTAAGTTAAAGACATCAAGAAAAGCGTTAATAACTGAATTTTATCAGAGAATACCTTGTGAACGAAATTGCTTAAAACTTTACCAAAGTGAAAGTGGTGATGGTAGTTATGGAAAAGGAATTAACAATTCTATCCACGCTACCACCTTAATTGCATCAAGTCTCACCGCAAACTTCGGTACAAATTTTTTTTTTTCAACTTGGCAGCAAGAAGAGAAGCGTTGTGTGGGAGGGAAGGGCGGTCAATTAAGGTGTAAGAGCAAACAGATGGCTTTAATTGACGCGTATCTCTGTAAATTGATTAAATGAGCACATTTACGTTTAAAAGGCTTTCACTAAGAATTTTTCACACTTAGATTATGGAGTAATGTGGATGTAACTTGAAGAAAGTTGTTGGGGTTCTCAACGGTGAATAAATTTTGAATGAAACGTAAGCTCAACAAATATTAACGAAAATTTACGTTTTTCTCCCCTCCCAATGACCTTTTTGATTTTTCCCACAGATTCTTCTGAGAATATTTAGAATATAGTTTTATTTTCATCCACTTTGTTTTAAGATAAATCAGCTTTTACCTTTTGACTGAAAGATTTTTTTTCGTGCACTTTAACCTGTTCGGATTTGTGAGGCATATGAAGACCGAATAATAGAAAATTTTTTTAAAAATCGCACAAAGCTTCCCGAGTAGCTGCAAAAAATAGTTTTTGAAACACAATTTAAAAGTTTTTTTCTTATGCGGTGAACAGGGACCGTATAAAAAATGTCTCGCTTATGAAATAACAGAAAAGTTAACGAAATAACTAGGAATTGCTTTTGAAACGAAATCAAGACACGAAGCTTGTCAGCTACTTGAAATTTCGCCAATTTTTTTAGAATCTTATTAAGAATGTAGGGGAAAAGGGGTCACATGTGAGCACCAGGCACTTGTGAACATAGTATGTTTACTAGGATAATGTTAAGCAAAAAATCGTGAAAAATTCTCAAGTAATGGCAGTACCAGTCCTACTTCTTGGTCAAACTTTTATAACAATGAACCACTTCATGTTTCTGTGGGACAACTTCTTTGTTTTAGCAGGTGCTGTATGTAATTTTACCACTGTCTTCTTCAAGTGAAAACATATTTTACCTAACTAATAATTTAAAATTATTGCATACCATTATACAAACATTCAAGTAAATTTATGACAATGTTTAACTTTTTAATTAATTTAAGGGTTCCTTACTTTTGAAAACTTGTTTTAAGGTAGATAATGGGGCACTTGTGAACACAACATGCAGGGCCACATGTGAACAGTTCCCATATCCTCTTTGTAATATAATATTAGTGTGGGATTTTTATAAATGGGTGTTTACAAAAGGTGTAAAGATTTATAATTATTATTGTCGTACAATTAACTTGTAAATTTATTGTTCACTATTATTACGTAATTATTAATTAATTAATAATTTATTTTATGATTTTTTAATTTTTAAATTCTTTTGTTACTAAACAGCCGGAAAAAATTTAGCGTTACATAAAATGTACAAGAAAAAAAAGACAAAATATTTTCTTTTAACTAAAATCTTCAGTTTAAATAATTTTAAAATTCATTATCATATATGCATGAAGCTTAAACGCATTATATAACAAGAATACACTTTACATAACAAAATATTCTTTGTATTGTTTAGTTATAAAAGTCCTTGTCGACCCAAGATTTTGAAAATGCTACTACACTTTATATTTTGACCGTGAGCAAGGTTCTGCAGTTCGGAAAAAAGTCTCTAATTGACAGTTACTGCGCAATTTAAAGTGACTCACTATAGGTTCCAAAACCTTCAGTGTGATTGGTATGCTTTATATTAAAGGTTTTTTTTTTGTTGAAATATGATGCTTTTCCTGCATTTTTTAATCGTATTCACATGTGCCTCAGGCTTCACATGCGCCCCCTATAGCATCATATGGGAACGATTGAAGACAGAAGACAGAGAGAGTAAAGAAATAATTTTTTAAAAATCTGAAAAAATCCCAGACCTCAAAGAAAAGGCTAATTAATCAAGGGGACACATTTGCTTTAAAAATTCGATAATACATTTTTGAGAAATTAAGAGATGAAAAACATTGTTCACATGTACCCCCTAATCCCCTACACAGGCGAACATTTTAAAATCTTTTATTTTCATATGTACTAATTTTACACAAGGAAATGTGATGAAAACATATCAAAAATTGAGAAAGCTAAGTGGTAGATCAAATCTACTAATTTTTTTTTATTAATAACTTTGTCAATCATGTTCTAATTTCACTAAAATTTTCATATCACAAAAAAAGCGAGAACCTTACTTGATTTCAGGACATTTATTCTAATCATACAATACAATACATTTGCAACAATAGAGAATTCACAATGATAGCGTCTCTAGGAGGTTCCAAGATAAAAAGTACCTCGAATTGGATAACGAAAATTGAAAATTATTAATCAAAAAGCCACAACAACCATTTTTCGGGAGGATTTTCAAGTTAGCGCCAACACCTGTAAAATAATGTTTGTACATGAAGTAGGTAACTGAACCGTTACAGTAAATGCAATGATCATTCTTACACAGAAGATTTAAATCATTTTCATAGTTAACCCTTGGTCACGATTGACAAAATAGAGCCGAAAATATATTAAGGAAAAAAATATTTCCTTTTGCAGAACTGAACGCATTAAAGCAATGCCATGCATAAAAATGTGAGTAAATTATGTTTATTAGAGTTCACGAAAATTAAATATTTACATGAATTTTGTTTTAGCTCTCTTCTACATCTTTGCGTAAAATTAAACAATAAGTATAAATATTTTTCTGTTGCCTTAGCTATTATTCATACTTTTAATTTTAACATTATTTATTTATGCCTGCATAAGTAAACAGCGTAATAATAATAATGTAATAATATAATAACAACAATAATAATAATGAAATACTAATAATGAAAACGGCGATTTATAAGAATGATAAGAAAAGTTAATCAAAAATTTTGTTTCCCACTGGTGTTGCCTTTTTCAATGTAATGTTTTCTAATATTATTTATAGTAGTTTTGTTATTGGTTTAAAAATTGAGGCTTATCATTAGTGGCATATCTATTTTTATTAATCGTCATGTTTACTGTCGGTATAATTATTAAAATTTGCAGTTTCTTCTCCGTTTCCGAACATAAACTATGAAAGGAAATAGCTGTAAACTTAAACTTTATTAAAAAAAAACATTAAGTTAAAAAAAATCTGAAATCGCCATACATTATGCTATATTTCAAAAACCAACTCATTTTTCGTCGTAGGAAGCTTTAGGGAAAATAACTCAAAACAATCTGAAAATAATATACTCTTAAAAACTCCCGAGCTATTTCTAATACCCTCTGAAACAATCAATCGCAGATATTGTCTGAGAAATGCGAACCTTAAGGAGCTAAATAATAATTTATTGAACCCCGCGCAAAAATTATTTCTCAATCGCTGAGAAATCCTTGAAATCTTATCCCTTAAAGCATTAATGTTTGACAGCAGGATTTGTTTTCCATCAAGATCCCTATTGATTAACCAGCAGGAGCGCATTAGAAGTTTCACTTTGGAACTGAAAATGTAAAAACTTTCTATCCTTCTCCCCGTGAGAATAGAACAATATTTCGAGATTCTCTTATTCTATTTCAATTTTTTCTCATTTTTTAGAAATATCTTTGAAAAGAAACGATTTATATCCATCTCTCCCACTAGAAATGTAAAGATGCCATTATTTCTTTTCATCGTGCAATTGAAAATATAAAGTGTTACATTTTATTTAAATTTGTATTTTAGGAAATTTTATTTCTATTGTTATATTGCGGTCACGTAATTCGAACTTCTGTTTTTTTTTTAACTGATTTAATATGGGCTTTTGGAAATTCAGTTTTATCTAATTTCATTAAAAATTTCTAATGAGACCTTTTGATGTTGAGTAAACGAAGTAACAACTCTGTTAGATGGGCTTGAGAGATATTAAATTTTAAACTTGTATTTTTACGTAAAATTTTAACGTAAAGAAGGAAAAGAGTTATTATAATTTTTTTAAAAAGATGAAGGTTGAATATAATTAAAAAGGAGTCATCAATTGAATAAAGTAAATACTTGTGAGGATTGGAGTATTAAGAAAAGAAAAATTAATTCAACAAACGAAAAAAAAAAAAAAAACCCTTGATAAAATGTCGGAAGATTAAACTCCAGGAAACGACATTGCAGTAAAGAATTCTTATGTAAACTGTGACTTTTCGCTTTTTAAAACTACTCAAGACTACCTGACCCGTGCGAATGATTCGGCGTTAATTAGAAAATCTTTTTTTTTTTAAGCAGTAGGAGAGGTTGGCCCAAAACGTATACGGTAGGATAAGGTATGTAACTTGTGATTAGTCGAAGACCAGTTCATTTTTTTTTAAAATTGTCAATAATATTGCGTTATTCTGACACCATCCACCTATAAACTGCGATGGTACAGCCGCTTTTTTTATATTTTGTTGCCAAATTTACCGACTTGGATTTCCTATTTAAATAGGATAAGTATAACTTAAAAAAGTTTTTTTAATGATGGCAATTAACTACTCTTTTGATTTAATCCATTATTTATTTATTTATATTGTATACGCAAATGTGCTGACTTATACTTATCCAATTAAAATTGAAAATCTAACTTATTATTACTTTTTCAATCACAGCTAGTTAGTTGACATAATTATTTATTACTTCATATTTGGCTGCCAAATGTACCAAATCACAATTAGTTGATCTTACCCTCTGTACCCAAAAGATTTACCCGCTTTAGGCCTCCTGGTAGGGGCAAAGCGGGTTTTCCAAGTGTTTCCAATTTTTGATAATAAATAAATATTGGGTTTGAAATAATGCAAGAATCACTTTTTATTTTCAAACATTCTTCGTTAACCTACCCGCTTTGGTCCACCCTCCCCTAATTTCTCGAAAAAGACCCGCAGTTTAAATTTCTTGTTTATTTTCTGCCAATAGAAATGAAAAATACAATAAAATGATGGCTACGTTTGCAATAATTTTGTATTATACATTTTTAGACTTTTGGATCAAGATTACCCCTAACGGGAAAAAAAAAAAAATTCTTTCAATAACGACAAAAATCATAGTGGGATCGAAATCGGGACCTTTGCGTTTTTACCACGGCGCTCTAATCAACTAAGTTATGTGGCGCGATGTACAATAAAGCAATGCTAAATGGAAATCAGAAAAATAAACGATTTTTTCAGAAAAACACTCCGATGTGAGTTGTCTGTTTATTTTTCTTCGAATGTGCTGAAAAAATATCTCTAAAATAATGCCTTACTTATACAGTTTAAATTACTGAGCGAGCTGTGACGTTCTCACATACACAAAACAACACACAGGTCAAACGCGCGCGCGCACACACACAAAGCTTTTGAGAAATAATATATATGATATGTATGATTGTTTCGATAGTCATTTTTATTAACAGAACATTCGTACTACACTAAACGAGCCTACTTTTTAACGTATCGTTATTGAATTTCTAAGAGGAATGCAATTTTTCCTTCTATTGTCTTCTAGACAAGTTTATATTAATAAGCGTATATAACTATATAAAGTTAAAGTAACTTTTGAAAACAAAATATGACTAATGTACAAAGAAAACAAATGAAATGTTCAATGTAAAAACAAACTCAAAGTCAGTCTCTCACGCTGTTTTTAAATAAATTATTTAAAAAAAAAAAAAACATTCAAAATAATTTTTTTTTTTTAATTTCAACAAAGAAATAAGAAACGAAGTTTACGAACGAATAGAATGAATTTTGTTCGGTGCTTTATAAAGAAAACTAATTTATATATCAAAAAGGAAATTCCATTTTTTCTGGAGCTTTCTTATATTTTTGCTGTTTTTGGTTACCGTCAACCACGGATTATATGGAAGGGCTAATATCCGGTTTACAGGCGGAAATGGACGCGTCTATTACTTTTAAGGGATAGTAGTTTTTCTAATACAGATGTGCCCGTGTGCCTTTTAATTATTTCGACTCAGTTTTTAAAAAATGACAGTTTGTTCACTGCAATAATTTTTATATCAATGCTATATTCTATCTATATTCTTACTTAAAAGTCAGTTGATTTATTTTGTTTACAACATAAGTTTTTAGCACGATTTTGCTTTTAAATTTCCGAACGAAATGAAAACATTTTATTTTCTTTTTGTTATTTCCATAGAAACTCATATTGTTTCCACTTATTTTCACCTCAATGAAAACAATAAATAAAAAGGTCCTAGTGAAATTTTGAAACACGTGCATCCAAATCCCATCGCTATTTTTCTTTCTCCCCTGCTAAATTCATTCAGATTGAATCGTCTTAGCTTGGCCGATTGCCAAATTACATACAATCCGTGGTCAAACAGTACTTTTCCATCATTGTCATAAACAAAAACGAATTACCGTGATTATTAAGCTTATGACGAAAATAAGAATTTTACGTGTCAATAACTATTTGTATAAAAATGGTCTCGTACGCAGTTTTCTCATGCTTTGAGCCCAGTTCATTTTAATTTACGCAATTAGTCTTCAACTTTCGAAAAAACTGGCTTTTTAGATAAAAGGCTTGAATTTTTCCCATGAGCGTAAATGCTAATATTTTTGAATTGTTCAAAAATAAACATTGAGTAGGCGAGGCAGAAGAAGTTTTTCTGATCTAGCTCTTCATCAAGAACTTTTTTGAATCAAAGTTTGTTTGAAATTCTAGCTGCTAGTTAGTTTTATGTGCCTTAAATTTTTCTGTCGACGTTAAAAGTTTTTTAACTGATCAAAATTGAAAAAAAAAAAAAAATCTTTCAAATTGAAGCATTAAACACGTAAATGAGGCATCCTGACCAGGATCTTTTGAAAAAAAAAAAAATCGATTCGGACTTTTCCTCAAAAGGTATTGGCAGATAGACAATCACATCGATAAATGAACACATTTTCCCATTTGAAAATTCTATTTCCATTTCTTGTTTCAATATAGTATATTTGACTATTAAATTGACCTTGATCATTTTTTTTTTGGTTTTTAGCAATGTTTTTACGCTACAGTAATAGTGTTTTTCATGGTTTTCCTTTTTTTTCCTTAAAAAAGAAAAAAAAACTTTTCTGGGAAAGTAGATAAAAAAATAAGCATTAAAAACTCATTTAAAAAAGATATTGAAAGGGTTTAAAGTTCATTTTTCAAAACTCTGTAGAAAAATTTATACCAATATCAATAAAAATTCTAACATGTAGTTAAGAAAAAAAAAGGGGGGGGGGTCTTATGTTCCGCTCTCTAAGTAAAGATAAAACAAAACTTTTCACTAGATTAATCAAGTAAAAATGCAGCCTCTTTTGAAAATAAGCTCAAAATATTTATTTTACTAGGAAAAATTCTTTTTTAGTCGTTTTCTTGCCGCAAAGAAAAAGGAAAACACAGCAAAAATGTAATTAAAAGCTTTGGAGCCATGAGAAATCTCGAGATAATTGTACTTTTGAATTCTTTTTCCTCGTTGAGGAATCTGGTGCTGTTCTTGCAAATGATACTTTCCAGAAACACAGGAAA
This sequence comes from Uloborus diversus, assembly GCF_026930045.1. Lineage (NCBI taxonomy): Eukaryota > Metazoa > Arthropoda > Arachnida > Araneae > Uloboridae > Uloborus > Uloborus diversus. The sequence goes on from NC_072731.1 coordinate 52,912,030, forward strand.
ACAATTAACAAAACATCACATAAGATAAGTACCGTATTCTTTGTGTTAGAAAGTAGCTTAAATCAAATTAAAAAAGTAAAAAAATTAAAATGTCGAAATGGCAGAACGATGTAACTATATAGGGTCAGTTGGGGGAGAAAGGAGACACTTAGTAAACTGAAACAAACTGTATTTCCACACTTGTGATAATTTTTTGAACAAAACAGTTAGTGAGTGAAAATTAGGTAATACAGTCGACCTACGTTAGAACTGTCTGGTACATTGCATGTAATTCTGCTTTAGCCCTGGTTTAGGGGATGTCACTTACTGCTAAATACCCAAGCTTAGCCATCAATTCACGAGTCGATCCGCACCATGCTGCGTTAAGATAAATTTATTTTATCTACCAGTTTGTTTGCGCTCTCAGCTTCAATGAGATGACAACTGCCTAGCTCTTCGGAAGGGAGTGAGATCGGGAAAAACAGGCGATTTTTCGACGCGTGCACTGTCGACTTATTACGAGCTGTACGGAATCGGGAAAAAAGAACCAGTTTTTGGGTTTTTTACTCATCCGCTTCAGAGGTGGTGAGATACAGTGAGATGGAATTTTTTCAATATGGCGGACATGTTAGTGCTAGCACGATTTTTATATTTTGCCATTGCAATCAATTGAAACGTTTTGCATCAAACTGGAGAGTCTTACATGTTGAACCCTTTAAAAAAGCTTTTTTCATACACATAAAATGAAACACAGCGCTTTGAAAATAGTTTATAGAACTCAGCTCTTCGGAAGGGAGTGAGATCGGGAAAAACAGGCGATTTCCCGACGCGTGCACGTAACTAAACCAATGGATTCCCCAGGTCGAACTACATACATTTTTGCTTTTTATGTTACCCTATTTCTCCGTAAAAGTAACTTAAAGATAAAATAAGAAAGAAAGAAAAAGATTTAAAACATTTAGAACCCTTGAACTAAAACAACTGATTCCTGTAGCCAAAAATCAACAACGTTATTTGAATATATATGCTCTCAGTTTTAAGCTTCAAGAAGACACAAAAACATAACAATGAAAATGGAAATAACTTTCTACATTTACTTAATATCAACTGACGTGCAAATTGAATGATTTAGTAAACTTAAACAGCTCATTTAATGCATACACAACTTGGGTAGCTGGAGCAGCATATGATTCAAAGGGTTTAGACTGTATTTGGGCGTCAATCTTTCCCTCCCGTGTAGCGCGGTTGTATAAGCACGGCATTGAACTACGGAGATCGTCGGTTCGATTCCCACCACGAGTACATTTTTCAAAAACTCGAGTATTTTTTTAAAAAAAAATTTCAGTATTAATGTTGTTACAGTTTATTTTTATTTTTATCAACAATCAGAGCATAAAATATTTTCTTCTTAAATGAGAATATGTTTTTTCAATGCGATTTGTTCACAAATAGATAATCTTTGAAAATAATTATTAATTTTGCACTAAATTTCTTATTTAACCTAATGATCTTTAGCTAGATGAGTTAAGATTGTTGGTGCAATTCGGTTCTGTGACTTTCTTCCTCTGTACGATATTAAAAACAAATATGTTTGAATTACCTAACGCCTAACAGAGAGCCCAAACATGATATCGACCAAAACATGTTTCTTTTTCCTTCTTCTTTTCGTTCTTTTTCTTTTTTTCCCTTTCTTTTTTGTTTTTGAAAAATAGATTTTGTTTTAAGAAAATTACTTCAACTAACAGGACGCTTCCCTCCTTACCGAATGGAAAACAAAAGAATAAATAAATAACTTGAATTAGTCTTGATTTAGAGACAGTCAAATTGTATTTGTCGTAATCAAATTTGACATAGGATAGGAATACAAAAATAAAAAAACCTTTTGAGACATAATAAAAATACGCGCAAATGTTTTTGTCTATAAAATAAAAGTAATTAATAACGCATAACATTTCTAAAATAAATAAAATAACTTTCATTATAATAAGGACAACAACCATCGAAAAACAAATTAGAAAATGACGTTTGCAAAAGACAAAAATAATAGAAGTCTATTTACATGAGGAATACTCACAAATGATTTAAAGAAAAGAATTTATAAGCTACGAAAAGATTTATCACCTACAAAAAAAAAAAAGTTAAATTAATGAATGGGGTCCCGAAATTCGCTATTTACGTTCAGCAACACGACGGATCGATGGTTGATTTTCGCAATGACATTAAATCACCGTGACAAGCTATCTGCCAATCACAAAGACAATAAATTGAAAACATTAAGCTACAGCAAAGGAAAATCAGCAAGCAATCTTAATTTTTCAAAAAAAAAAAAAAAAATGCAAGAGGGGAGGGAAAATTCATCAAAATTACTGGACATTCCATCAAGCAAAAACAGAATACGGAAACATACTGCAAACGATATTACATTTTAGTCTAGATATCAATGTGGTTTCGACATTTTTTTAAAACTATTGTAAGCTAAATTTAAAATGAAATGAATTTAAAGTCTTGTTCATGGAATTACAAAACAAAGCCGTAACTTTCACATGAAGTAAATTAAATCATGAGAGACATTTTACTAAATAAATCCCCATGCATTAATGCTACATTATAAGCATATCCTATTTTTATTTTTAATCATACTTAGATCTGAGAATGCAAATTGAACAATACAGGAAGGGTTATTTACTGAAGATCTGCGATGCGACTCTATGAAAAATGCGATGCTTCCATTTTTTTTCTTTCTGTTTAATTTTTTGGCTTCGTAAAAAAAAATTCGGAGATGGAGCTCACAGGAGTAAGCTCTACACTCTAGTTTTAGGTCGCAAAATAAGTGAAAAATTGTAAAACAAACACCCTAGACAAAAATATAGGTTTTGATGATTTTTGAAATATTTTAGAGGGAATACCACTGTGAGTCTCCCGACTTAATTTAAATGTTCATACTTTGGAACCTTGCACCTCTCTAGACCTTCAGAAAAGTGTCAATGGTTAATTTTATGCTTCATTTCCCTCCAAATGAAAATAATGGCTATTAAATTGTCGAAAACGGAAAAGAAATTGGGGGACACCATTTCCAAAAAAAAAAAAGGGACATGTAGGGTGAAAACTGTGGTCATATTTGAATTCCGGTTCATTTTACACAAGAATCAGCAAAAATAATGTCAGAAGCATTTTGATAGTTTTTTTTTTTTTTGCTACACTGTGTAATTTGTCTAATTTGAATAATCTCTGATAGTTAGAACAAAGAAAGTTAATGGCGAATTTAATTTAATACCAAAAGTTTTATGTATATATCTGTTTCAAAGAAAAAAATACAATGGATTGCATACACCTTCAAATATTGAACCTTTTAAACGCTTTCTGATAAAATATATCAATTAATACATTTTAAATTTTAAAAAAATCAATTTTTCCATTTTAATTCAAAAGTTTGTTTTTTCTCCCACCGCCACAAAATTTCCGGAAATTTTGCACATCTAATTATTTTTGAAATTTCATTAGTTATAAAAAAAATTGTTTAACATGTGGGGGGGGGGGGCAAAGCCACTATTGAAATTAACAAAATCCACATGAAACAAGAACGCATAGAAACAACACAATTTCAAATTTTCACGCTGCTATCTTTTATTGGTTCATCTTACACCACGCCTACAAAACGACGTCATATTTTTTTCCCGAACGGTGAGCCTTTCCCACTGTGAGTATGCTTCTCACTTGCAGTTCGTAATACGCCTGACGCCTTCGTTCGGAATGAGAAAGGTGAGATTTTAAGTTTCCCGAAGTCGAAGCCGAAGAGCTCGTAATAAGTCCCCTCAGCTCCGTATTCACTTTTCCGGACTGAAGAGTTCTAGTAAGAACGAAGCTGCAGTCTCTTTAATTGTGATAACAGTTCTGTCTGGTATATTGGTCTGGTATTAATAATAAATAAAATGCTTTTGTAGAGGCTTTAAAAATCGTTTAAGTCAATGATGCAAACTTGATTTACCTGTGATCACTTCCTATACATAAAATATAAGCAGCGGTATAGCTACATGATTTGTATACAGTTTATAATAATTTCTCCCCATTGTTATGCTTTAGAACACTTTTATCCGCATAGTTTTTTTTATAAACTCTTAATAACCCAGCACTCATGGCCTATTATAGTGAGAAATTCATTATCTGTATGTAAATTAAAAAGTCGAGGTGCAGAAGACAGTTCTTAAAAATTTGAAAGAACAAGGGGATTTCGTAAAACAATTTTGCAAGATGAAAAACGGCTCCACTTTAAGGAGCAAGAACAATAACTTGTTAACGAAGAAGCGAAAAACTTCTTTTAGTAACAAAAGCGAAATAATAATTTGAGAAATCTTTGTTAATGAATTCCAAAGAAGAAAACTTCCGGTGTGGAAAAATGAAAGAATGAATTTAATGAATTTAAGTAAGCGAATAGTTTGTTAGTTTAATGGAGGGAAAAATGTCGCGCCAACAAGTTAGTTTTTACCATGAAAGAGCTAAAATTAGACAATACTAATGACTTGAGAAACTGACATAAATTTGTTTCAAGGTTTTTGACCTTATGAAAGCACGTGTCATTCAAGATTATCCTTTTAAAAAGCAATTTATTTTTCAGAAAGTTACCGATTAAGAGCAATAATCTGAGAGTGTCGCGCTAGTGATTCATGTCATCTCAGATTTTCTCCAAAAAATTACCAGTTATTTCTTATCTTATTAAAAACCTAAATCCAGAATTTTTTGTTCTGAAGTTGAGTTGTTCAGTTTTATGGACTCCTACAGGTCAACGCGCAGCAACAAAAATTGAGCGGATTTATAAGACATGGAACTTGCTGAGCCACAATTGTTGCCGAGAACAATTTGCCTCCAAATCCTTTTTATGTATGAAGGATAGAAGGTTCAGACTTTACAAAATTAATGATAAATTTCTGGCAAGTTATCGACGCAAGGTCAATAAAGGTCACAAAAAAGTGGCATTTTTGAGGTTTTTTAGCATTTTTGAGATCGAAAAACAGATTGCACCTTTCAGTTGCCACGGCAAAAGTACTGTCGCTTGAAAGGTAAGTATGTGCACTTTGAAAAAATGCGTAATTAACTGAGAGAAGATTAATGTGCTTTTACTTACATTAGGCCGAAAATAGCAAAAATGTCACATTTTACTGATTTTCAAACTGTCATAACTCCTTGCGCGAACAACATATTGAAATAATTTTTTTTGCCCTTATCAAGCCCTATTATTGGTCTTACCAAAACTCCATTGAGGCGAAATGCTTTAATTTTTCTTAAAAAAAAAAAAAAAGATAACTTTGTCTATTTTTGTCGTCATGGATTTTTCTTTGTTCATACTATTTGCCAGAATTTCTGGTATTCTAATAATATAAGTTCTATACATATCTTATATAAGAATATAAGTTCTATACATATCTTATTCGCACTAATACACATTTCAACTCTGTAAAAATATTTGCTAACAATGTCATTTGTTATTTTAACAAGAAAAATATTGTTTGATAACGAATAATTTTATAAATATTATATTAAAACTAGGTAAGCAAGCATTAAAGCAGTAATTTACCGCCCGCTAAGGAATTTACCACAGCTATTCAATAGCCAAAAAATAAACTTGCCTTTCTAAAAGGAACCTAAAATAACTTATTTAAAAAAGTTATAAACAAATCGCAGTGGCGATGATTGCTTCTGAATTGATTACTTTATTGGCACATAATTAAATGAATTCATAATGACCTACCGTAAATAACCAGCAAATTTTATAAGCAATCCTTTTTTTTTGAAAGAAGGTTACTTTCGGGATTTATTTATTTTTTTCCTTACAGTGGTTTGCTTTCTGATTGGAACTGAATGTGGAAATTGACTTTTGTTTTGGAGCAAAATAAACCTCGAATTTTCCGGCATGCCGGATTATGCGGGGTAATACGGTAAATTTTGCATATTTCAGTGCAAAGTAATTTAGTCAACATTTTCAGTTACCATACTGAAAATTCTTTTTTTTTAAATCAAACATATAGTACCATCTAAAACTCCTGAATGTGTTTTTAAAATGAAACTTTAAAAAGGATCAGTTTCAGACCATTTCTGTAAAAGAAATATTAAAAAAAAAGGTTTTTTGCAAATTTTGTACTCAAGGCTGCTATTTCTTCTTGAAGCTACTTATTTGAACTATTAAGTTTTTAACATTCTAATAAGAAATAAATGTAAGATAAATTAGTTTTTGTGTGTGTGGGTTTTCAAATAATTCGCCCATTTAGCTCAGAAAAAAAAATCCGACAGAAATCAGAGCCAGAAATATGTATGTCTTGGCCAAAAATTCGTAAGTTTACAGTTTTGTCATGCGGACAACTGTACTTGCGCATTTAAAACTGCCAGTGAATTATTAATTCATACAGCAAGAGGTGAATCAAAACTCCTTAACTTCTCTAAGGAATGGATAAAGCGAAAAATAAATTTGCAAAAATAATGGAGACTATTACAAATAAAAAAAGCTATCCAATTATCAACTCATCTAAAAATGCTACTGGATCAAGTAGCTATTCAATGTTTTCAAGTCTGGTTTCACAATATGGATGGGCACTAAATCATGAAAAAAGGTCATTTAACTAAACCAAAATCAAAAGCAATTTCTTCTTAAGTGCTCAACAGAGGGAAAAAAGGAAATAAATGTACAGCTCATAATGTTGTAAAAATGATGAGATGTTTAACTGTTCTAGGTAAGAAAAAGTTTAGCCCAGAAGAATATTTAACACAAGAACAAGTTATGTCCTATTTTAGCGGAATGAAAAGGACGGCTAAATATTTTGAAGCTGAAATGGATGACGATGATGAACTTTTCATGTCACAATTGAAGAAAATGAAATTTCTGGAAAAAAAATATCAGTGGCGAAATCCACCTTTTTGCAGATGCAGAAAAATAATTATTTCTCCACTCATTTTATAACTTTACGCCTAAATAGAAAAATTGCAAACAGAGTCGACCTTAACGAAGGCAGGACCCGATTAGAGAATTCTTGCGGGGCCTTTTACCGAATAAGTGCATTTAATTTGAGGCAGAAAAAGAATGAGAGTGAATTTAAATAACGTTAGGCAAGTTTAACCCTGAGAAATTTTTAATTCGCAATTTAATGCTTTGACAGAAAAGTTATATACCAAATTCTAAAAGACCTAAAAATGAAATTTTAGTCTGTCTTTAGTGTTCTTAGCAATTGGACAGAAATGGGAATCAGCCAGAAAATATTACACATTGAAGCTTTTGTAACTCAGTTTTAGTCAGGAGAAGAAGTTGGGAGAAAGGTTCAAAGGTCTCTCCCGGAAGAATTTTAAAAACTGACACCCCAAAATAGCAATTTTGGGAAATTTTTGGTACAATTAAAGGAAAGAGATTAGGGATTCTCTACTGATTTTTTAAAAACTGAAATCAGATTTAAGCTAACTTTGACCACATTAGGGGGAACTGATGATCACCTGAAAAATTTTCGATATTGAACTGTAAAAATGTAATTTTAGACTTTTTGATAACAACAGAGAAACGAGAAGATGACACTCTGGAATGTTTTTCGAAACTGACGTTAATTTTAGTCCATTTTAAGAAAGGAAGAATCGGGTTGTCCTGAGGAATTTTCTAAAAGCTAAATTTTAAGTTATCAGTGGGGATCATAGGTATTTGAATGAAAGGTTTGAGGACAACTCCCCTGGAAATTTATTGAATGTAGAATTTTAAAGTCGTAACTAGAGGATACTTTTGGAGATATTAGAGGAGAGAGGAATATCCCACTTTAGGAACATCCACTTGCAAAAGCTTTGAAACTGAAAATTTAACTCTCTAAATGGGTGCAGCTTTGTCATTTCTTGAGCGTTACAATGTTTATGGAAATGATTTTTTGGAATCCCATTGTGACAGGTGATGAAACATGGGTTCAATATGATACTCCCGAAACGAAACGACAATCGATGCACACTAATTCACCGAATCAACCCTTAAAATTCAAGCAAACTCTCAACAACCGTAAGATTATGGCAACTGTTTTTTGGGACCAAAAAGGTATGTTACTTCTAGAGTTTATGCAGCCGGGAACAACCATTACGGCAGATTCTTATTGTGAAACGTTGAAACGCTTACGGAGAGCTATTCAAAGCAAACAAAGAGGCTTGCTGACTTCAGGAATTGTTCTGATTCATGATAATGCTCGTCCTCACTGCACAAGTCTAACCCAACAGCTCCTTCAGAAATTTCATTGGGACATCTTTGAATACCCATCATATAGTCCCGACCTAGCGCTGAGTGACTCTCATCTTTTCCCTGAACTGAAGCAGTGACTTGGGTGGCAACGCTTCCAAACGGACGTGGAACTCAAAGACACAGTCAAAAATCACTTTCAATCATTGGCGGCAACGTTCTATGAGGAGTGTATAGAAAAGCTTAGTGCACAGGTAAGACAAATGACTAAATCGTCAAGGTGAGACGTGGAGAAATAATATGCATCGTGGTGCCTTTTTTTGGATAGTAAAATCTTTTTTGTAAATCCACCACTTTTATATTATGTTAGATGGTCTGGCTATGGGTAACCCACTTAGCCCCATTCTTAGTGATATTTACATGCATTATTTTGAGGTTAAGCTGTTCCAAAAACTGCAGTTCCAATTTTATGTTCGGTATGTTGATGATTGTTTTGTTCTAATGAACCAGAATCAGTTTGAGAGTGATGAGGTTTTATCTATTTTAAACTCCATTGATCCTCATATTCAGTTTTCTTGTGAGAAAGAACGGAATAATTGCATTTCATTTCTTGATGTACTTGTTTCTCGTACAGAAATTGGTTTTGAAACTACTGTTTATCGCAAACCTTTTGCTGTCTCTTTACCTCCTCATAGACTATCGTCTCATCCTCCAAATCAAAAATATTCTGCTTTCAATTCTTTTGTTTATCGCGCAATTAATATTTGTTCTTCGTCGGAACTTCTTAAAGTGGAACTAAATTATCTTAAAGCTGTGGCAATTGATAGAGACTATCCGCCAACTTTGATTGATTCCATTTATAAAAAACTTTCAAATAAATCCCAAACTAATGTTCTTAACCGAACCTTCATCAGAAAGAATTTGGTTGTTTTGCCATTCTTTCCATCTGTAAGCTATCAGGTTGCTAAGATTCTAAAACGTTTCCAATTCCAGGTGGTGTTCTCTCCTATTAATAAACTTTCATTCTCTTCTCTTAAAGATCCTATTCACCCTCTTAATTGTTGTGGAATTTATAGAATTAATTGTAGTTGTAAACTTGCCTATATTGGACAGACTCGGCGTGCTTTAAAAATTCGCTTGAAAGAGCATCAAAATTATGTGAAAAAACAACAATTAAATAAGTCTAGTATTGCTCAACATTGTTGGTATTCGAATCACTCTTTTGATTTTAACTCTTTTCAGATTATCCAAAAATGCCCCAATTCATCGGATCTTGACTTTTGGGAATCCTTTCATATTTTGAGGAACAGTTCTAACTTAGTTAACGATCTTAGTGCAGTTCCATATTTTTCTAACATTTGGCTCCCATATCTTTAATACTGTCCTTTCCCCATTCCCCCCCCCCTCTTTTTTTCCCACTCATTTTTATCTATCTTCCTTTGTTTATTTTTGCCTTTTAGTCTTGATTGACACCCCCCCCCCCCCCAATTTTCTTCTATTTATCTTTATTTTTCCTTTTTTCGAATATTTTTTGTTTCTGTTTATCTTATTTCATGGTTTTCCATTCTGCTTTTCCTTTCTTGCGGTTCACGGTTACTGACAATTTCTTTTCTTTTTGTTTAAGCTTCGGCTTAATCCTTGTCCAATTGAATTCTTTCTGGGTTCGTACCTAAGCGAAAGCTCCTGACCTTTGCTTGCATTCCTATTGGTTCCTGATCGGTTTATAACTTTGTCATTGGTGTTTGGCTAATCCGCTGTTTTTATCTTTTAAGCTGCTTGCTTATCTGTTCTTGGCTTTTGTCGGATGTCTTTTCATCCATAAGCTCATTATTTTTGCATTGAAAAAGGCGTTCCCTGTAACGCCGAAACACGTGTCTGCTGTAATTTACAAATTTGTGCTTCTACTTACGTTGTTTGGTCTGACTTTACCAAAAGTAATGTTCAAATACTTGCTAAATAAAGTTAAAACAAATAATTACATTTCAATATGTGGAGGAGGATCTTTGTAACTATATACAATGTGCATATTTGAGAAACCATCTTGGAAGTAACAAGTTTAGTAATGTGTTTAAAAATGATTGATTATATAAATTGAACGACGTATTACAATTAGGTAAACGCAGTCATAATGAAGTAAAGTGTTTTGGAACTCTAAAAAAATATTTCATACTTCATTAAAACATCATTTTTTAAAGATAAGAATCGGGTAATTAAATATTACTCGTGAAATGTAATGATTAGGAACAAGGTATTTCAAAATACTTGACAGAAATAAACGATCACTGCGGGAAAGAACAGCATTCAACAACATGAAACCTATTTCATTTAATCAAGGTTAAAGGTATGAATGACACTTGCTAAAAAATATGCTCGAAACGCCTACGGTCCTCAACTATAGTGTTATAAAGCCGCTTCTGAAACTCTATATACCTTACTGGATTGTGTCAGGACAAACAAGTGCATCAATCTCCCTTCTGATGGCCAATTTCAAGTCCTCTAGTAAAACAAGGGAAGGGGGGAGGGGGGTCTCTAAAGATTCTTTTGTGGATCTAACCCCGTAAGAAGTCGTACAGATTTAGGTTCGAAATGAATGGGAGGACTATACCATGCACCGTGAATTAATCTTCATCTAATGCATTCAAAGACTTACCAAGAGTCGTTTAAAGCCAAGTGATGACGTCAGCAGTTCTCATGGGACGAGCCCCTCCCTGCATGAACCAGTACCAGCACGCCGTTTCATGTTGAGACGTCCCGCTTCAGGACCAAAGTGACGCTGTAGCAACTCTCGATACTTTACCAGATCGTAATTGAATATCGGACTAATTATCCTCTTTGATGATATGGCACTTCACACCGTGATCTTTTGTGGATACGCGGTGAGACGACACTGAGATGAGAATTTTTCGCACCCCAATGACACCAATTTTGTTTTCACAAGCAGTTTCTGAACCGGCTCTTACGGCACTATAGTCAGGGACGGTAGGTATTTCGAGCATTTTGTTAATTAAATGTCATTTATATATTATTCAATAAAACAGATTTCTTACTCCTGCAAGCTGACTTTTCCCCGCAGCGATCATTTACTTTCCATCAATCTTTTTGGACCACCCTTTATTACTCCAGGTCATTCTTTGTGTACGGTAACGGCACCAGTAGCAGACATGCTTAAGACATCGCTCTCAGATTAACTCAATTTTCTGAGCCTTTTAATATATTTAGACCTTTAAATCTATTATTTCTCTCCTGAAAATACATCTCATCTAGCGTTTGACTGCTTCTGGATCCTCAGAATAAGTTAATTCTATTTTTGTTTGCTCAATTTCGAAAAACGTACCGACCTCCAGTAACAGACACTGACAATTCTGATGATACCCAGTGACATATAGGATGAGTAATGGACAAAATTCCCTTTTCCTCTTCAAAATGTGCAAAAGTTCTTTATTTTTAGATCTTAAACCTTAATAAATTCAAATAAACTTGAAACACCGGCAGACCTCATGGTGTCTGCCGGTTCCACCACTGCCTTGTTAATACCAACTGGCTCATAAAATCCACTGTAATAACACTAGATGGTTGCACCGTATTCATGGGTCGCAGCAACATCAGTTTTAACCGCCTGAAATTCGTATTATTTAAATCCTTACAACTGTGTGTTACTGGACCCTTGTCTGTACTGGTCCCGTTACCCTAGTGACTCAGGGGGAAAAAAAAAGATTTTACAATTCTTCGTCAGAACTTCCCTTTATTATTTATGTAAATTATTTTAGAATTTATGGTAAGAAAGAACTCTTCGAAAAAAAATTATAATATAAACAAATGAGACCATTCTATAGGCCGTTGCGTTTTAAAGTCAGCTATTTATAATGCAAAATAGGAGGCAGTGACCTACTTAACGCAGCATATCGATTATCTATCCGGGGCTTTCGCAATAGAGTCCGTTCTTCCTGAGTGAAATGTCGTCCCCATTCATAGAACATGAAATTTCAAAACGATGTTTTCGTTGAGACTTTTAGTTAGAAAATTGAAAATAACTTTCGTCTCAGTTGACGCGATTGAACTAATCGATTCTGAAACATAATTTCTCGAGACGGGTGAAAATATTGTTGTACTTCCAAAGTGGTAAACAAGAAGTTTGTCTTCTAGAGCTAAATAAGCTACATTCCCATGCTTCAACTTCGATTTTTTTCTATCACTCGTTTCTCTCAAACTACAAATTATTTAAAATACACCTTTTAAAGAGTTAAGTTAATATTTTTCAGAAACAAAATGTGATAAAAGAAAACATGTAATGCAATAACAAAACGATATCACTTTCATTGTTTCAAAATGTTAGACATCAATCTTCAGTAAATTTCAACTATGTTTTAATAACAGGCGCATTATAAATTCAACCATTTAAAAAAAAAATCAGTGTAAAAAAAAAAAAAAAAGAAAATACAAAAAAAAAAGTTTTTTTTTTAGATAATGAGTGCAACAAACTAACATAAACAATACGTGAATTAAAACATTGTAAACGCATGCCCACAAAGGTGATAAGAGAAAATGCAATTGTATGACAATAAATCATTTCTTAAAAATATTTGACTGTCGTCATTTCCAGGAAAATACATCACTCGAGACATCATGCAGAACGTAAGCGCCATAGAGACATTGTACATAAAATTGTTTCTTTGAATACACCTTTTTATTACTAATAAAATCCCATAATACTTAAAAGAATTTAAACACACATACACAGTGGCTCGTTTCATTAAAATTTATGTTGAATTATGGGTTTAATATTTAATGTTGATGAGCGTTGTTTTAAGAAAGAACTTCAACTAAGAATTCAAATGTTGTAAAAAAGCAGTCGAAAACTTTGTACTATGGAATGAGTAAAACGACAACAACGTTTATAAAGTACAAATAAAGTAATAAAATAGAGTTAAAAACTCAGAAAACAGCTGTTTCGGAGCTCTCAAATGCAAGCCCTTTCATCAGTGCATAAAAGAAGAACGAAAAGTCCACACAACGTAGACCGAACGACAAATGAACAAAAAAGCAGGGCTGCGGAGTGGGAAGGAAAATGACCAACTCCGACTTCTGGATTTTGAAACACCCGACTCCAACTCCGACTCCAAATTTTTTTAAATTTTACTTTAATTGTATTTTTTCAACTCCCTCTCTCCCTTCAGGGGAAGGGGGAAAACCTCTTAACAGAGATTGAAATATTAATTCCTTTTTATGAAAACTTCGCATTTTGTTTTTTGTTGTAAACCCAAGACGCATACAACGTTAGAAATTCAATTTAAAAATCAAATTTTCCAATAGTTACGAGTTAAAAAGTGAGTGACTTAAAAATTCCTTTTTAAAAAATTTGAAAAGGATTATCTGTAATTTGCCCCTCTTTAATGTTTAACAAATAGATATTGATCAAATCGTGTGCTTTCAATTTTTGAAAGCTGTAACTTGAGAGAAAAAAAGCTTTTTTTCTAAATCCAAGTTCTTGAGAGGGGGTGGTTTGCCCCGGGTGACACCCATCTGCTAGATGACACCCAAAATTAATTTCAGAGTTTATAAAAAATATAAGTATTTTAGTTCTGAAAATTTTTGCGAATATATTTTAAATTATATTTCATCAATAAAATTTCAACGAAAATAGGACACATATACGTCAGGAGCTAATTTTACACAAAATGCGGCGGTATACAAATTTGTACGAATAGTTTTTACTATACCTATATTTCTTCTTCGCTAAATTTTTTATTTAAATTTTAATGGCTGCTTTAGACTTAACCTTAATATGATTTTAAGATTAACTGCAATTATTGAGTGTTGTAATCAAGAAATCATTTACACTTATTTTGTTACACACTTTTTAGTGAGAACCAAGCTTATAGAAATAGTCTTAATAAAGAAAAAAACATTAGATTATTTCATCGAATCTTTTGGATTCGTGCTTTCGCGCCAGAACTTTTTTGAATTTGCCGATCACCCTTAAACGTTTCTACCTTAGCTACGGGCCTCGACTTACTAATTTGTTACGTTTCTTTTACTATTTTGTAACTGAGAACGAACAAAACACTATATTTCTATTTTTATTTGAAAGTGATTACTTGAAAATGTTAGGCAACAAAACCGTTTACTGATAGTTGCTATGAGTTAAGTTGAAAAGCAAGCAAACTAGTGGACAGCTACAAAAAGTTCGGTAAGCACTCAAGCTAGTTGATTGCCATAATGGCAGTTATTTTCTCATTAGTATCTTTTTATACATGTAATCGAACCAATTGGTAGTCAGTTTTTAAAAAATGCAAGGAGAGTCAGTGAAAAGGAAAGAAAAAAAGAAGCCCGGAGTCGGAGTCGGCATGTTCTCTAACGACTCCGACTCCTTTACCCCAAAATCAGTCCGACTCCGACTCTTCGACTCCGACTCCACAGCACTGCAAAAAAGGAAGGAAGCAAAGTAAATAGACATGGAAACCGGAAACACGTGCGTCACAGAACAGCAACACCTATAGTGCGGAAAAACGTCACAAACAGAAAAAAGTTTTTAAAGATAAGATTTCCAAACCCCAGGGAAAGGGGAAGTACTCGACAAATCATTAACTATTGAAGCAGAATTTTTCCAAACGTAATAGGATTCCCAAAAATCTAAATTATAAATCGAAGAACACCCATGAATAACCTTGGCAGAAGAAAAATCAAAAATCTGATTGAAAGATCAACAGTATTGTGCAGTCAAGGAACGTTTTAAATCTTGCTTCTTGACTTGTCAAACGAGATCTTCCAGACATTATTTGATGGGGAGGGAGTGGGATGAAAGAATTTAAATGTGAATTAAGAAATTTTGATTAACGAAATTTGTTCACATGGCGTTGAGTGGAGAAAAAACATGGCCGATGCATTTGCTCCACCTGGCCAGTCAGGAGTCCCAAAACTTACAAGGTTCCTAGCCAAGAAAAGATTGTCTATATGCCCCGGTCTCTTTATAATGCTATTCTGGCAAGAAGAAACGATACATGGGGCTCTCACGGGAGCCGTCTAGTGACAGTTGTCTATTAATTTACAAGTTTGACATTATACTTGAGAAAATGAATATAATTCAATCCATCATATGTATTAGGTAACTGGATATAATTAACTTCTAAAACAGAAAAAAAAAACATTTTTCTTGTAAATTTCTCTCGCAAGAAAATATATTTACTTTTTCGCTTCTTACACAGGGAGCGATAAGAATATCCAACTAAATTTTCAGTCAGATCCTAATCGATCAGTGTTTGATTTCAACACCACACATTAAATAACTTTAAAATAGTTTTTTTTAATGTTCAAAAGCATGTTTATAATCTTAACCAGCAAGAAAAGACATACAGTAGACCCTCATTTTACGCCGAAGTTAAGTTCCCCGAAAATGCCGCATAAATTATGACTTAATAGTAGTGTTAAAATAGGAGTTAGGTCCTTTCACTAAAGAAAAAAAAAACCTTCATTCCAGTGATGAATAATTTTACAATAAGTTTAATGTGTACTTCAATTGTAATGTGTATATCAATGTATATGCAAAACACATATAAAGAAAACATAAATTAATTTAGTGTTTATAACAAGGAGTGGGTATGATAGTCTCTTGGCAGTCATAAAGAATTTTTCCCTAGTTCTATGCAGAGCATTTACGCATCCATGATCACTTGCGTTATTTCCATGATAGAATCTTCCTTCACGAACAAATCAGAAATATCATTTGCTATTCTCAAGGAATGGCTCAAAATTTTGAATGTGAACGTTTTTTGTTTTATGACATCGATGTCGATACCCTCGTTGGTTGTGGCCTCCTTTGCTATCCCTAAAAGCTCTTCCTTCAGTAAACTGTGTGAGTTTTATGACTTTACTTCTGGAAAGAGTTCTGGAACCACACGCATAAAATGTCTCCAAGCTTGATCATTAGCACGCCAAAATGCAATTTATTGCGTGCAACATGCAATCTCAGGAGGAAAATTTTTGTCTGTTTGCGTTGCCGCGTTAAAAAAAAAAAAAAAAAAAAAAAAAAAAAAAAAAAAAAAAAAAACTTATCCGCGTAGAATAAAATAAATGTGTCAATTCTTAAACCGCGTATAATCAAAACCGCGTAAAATAAACCCACGTAAAACCAGGGTCTACTGTACTTGTTTTTGCGTGATTTCACCTTACGGTGCAAACCTTACACCTTACAACACTTCACGAAGCAAACGTGTACAACGAAATGATTTTCGATTATACTATAGAAGGAACTTTGTAAGACTTTTAAAATTATTTAAAAGTTTGATGCAATTTACTAGGGATGTGTTTTTGTCGATAAAAAATGTTCATCCCCAGACATTTTTTTTATTAAATACCAGGTTATTTTTAAATTAAATAAAAGGTTATTTTAAAATAGAATAAAATGTTAGTTTTGAATTGAATAAAAGGTTATTTTATTCTATTGAATACAAGGTTATTAAAATTAAATAACAGGTTATTTTTAATTTGAATGAAAGGGTATTAAAACTTAAATAACAGGCTGACTGTATTTTCGTTTTGTGATATGAAACCGTGGCACAAAATAGTTGAACCGCTGCTTGACCTTTTAACATTGATTTTCCACTAATAGTCATCTATTTTTTTTAGTGAGTTGTTCACTGGATATCGTGCCGTTGCTCAATAAGTCGTTGCGTTATTCAGTTCCTTCAGAATAATCCAGTTCGCAGATTTGCTTTCTTAATTTCGTTTTTGGAGAAAGAAAGTTATTTTTTTCTGTTCTGAAGTTTTTAAGTACCAATTTATTTATTTGTCGTCGTTACAACTAGGTATGCTATTTGTTACCATGAGAGAGAGAGAGAGAGACTCAATTTTAAAACAAAATTTCAAGATTTATTTTGGTGGAGTTCAATTTTCTGCCATGTAAAATCTTGTATTCTTACTATAGATCCGCAACAAATCATGGATAACAAATGACAGTTTGTGACAGGAGATAGCACGAAGTAATTATCGTCCCAAAACTGCAAGTACAAAAAAATTATCCGCAACAAAAAGTGATTATTTTTACTCTCTTTTTCGACTGTGAAAATATGGTAGATGTTTTCCAAGCTATTACGCTAAAATTGATTTCTTCTTTAAAATTCGTCTGACTGAGAAAAAAAAAAAAGATTTTCAATCGCGTCATAATATAAATCAAAGAATAATTATTTCACTGTTAAAGGCTTAAGAATTATCTCTTTTTGTAGGTTCTCTAGAGTATCTTAGTGAGATAATCTGGAAACGGTTAATTCATTCTCTTCTTCAGAAGATTTATGAATTAATGGTTATTTAAATTCACTATTTAAGCGAATCTAGTTTTTTAAGCTTGGCACAGTAAGTAAAATTTTAAATTCTAACCCTAGAAAATATGACATATATATATATATATATATATATATATATATATATATATATATATATATATATATATATATATATATATATATATATATATATATATATATATATATATATATATATAAACTGAATAAAATCTCAGCATTCAGAACCTATCTATGCTCTAAATTCCGTAGACGGTCCCAAAAGTAATAAAAGAATTTCGATTCTATTCCCCATTGTGTTTCTTTTTTGAAATGGCAACGATATGTTCCAGGCGGCGCCATTTGTTATTTTCATTGCGTAGCAGCCATGCGTCACTTGCGACAGCATAGCCACTGATGGTTTTCTAAAGCGAGTCTCGTACGTCAAATTTATCTCCAATTTTGCTTGCACTTTCTCCACAGATCTCTGGCTTTCTTTATCTTTGAAGAGAAAAGTTGCAAAAAGAACTAATGCGATAGAGTCCAGTAAGACTTTTTCGTTGCTGCAATTGTCATTGAACCATTTATCTTAACTTTATTGCTATTTATCACGTTGATTACTTAAATTTTATCTTATTTTCTTTTTCGGTGGCAACATTTGCGCTGTTTTAGCTTATATGAAAAAGCTGTGAAAGCGTTTATATAGTGTTGAGTAAAACTTTCTTAATCTTTTAATCTTTATATTGCTTTATTTTAAATTATTATTGATTTTTTTTAATAACTTGTTATTTCTATGACATTAAATGCTAAATGGATAAGTGATTTTAAAGTTAAACTAGTTTTGCTTTATGAATTTCATTTTAAACATTTATTTAAAAAAATCACGAGAGAAAAAAACTGAATCTTTTTTTTTTTGAGCATCCCGCTTTTTATCGTCGTGAACAAGAGATCATCTTATGGGAAACTGATTATTCACTTGAACATTGCATATTGTAATAGTTTAAATGACACCTTAATCCTGTTTTCTTTCGGTACCGATTCCTCCTCTGTTTGTAGACTGATTTCCTTCATTCTTTTTTTGTTCTGTAGCTATTGCCGAGTTTTAGTGTCATCAATAAAATTTTTTGAAATCGAACGCTAATTAACGGAGATATTAATAAAAAACGCATTTTCGTCCTAAATGGCTCTTACTACGCGAACGGAAAGTCCAATTTTTTCAAATTTGATATGGTTGGAAAGGTCTTTAAAAAAGACTCCTAACGAAAAAATTGTCAGGACGCCCGCCCAAGGTCCAATAACCTAAATCCACTAGAAAAAACGTTATAAGCGTTTTTTAGTTAGCGAAACTCAAAAATTTTAATTTTATCTCTTTTCCATTGTTGAAGTTCATTGTTGGGAGCGTGAAACATTAAGTTTTAATTGTTTTTTTTAAACAGCTCTTTCTACATGAAAAATGCATTTTAGCGCTTCGAGCTTGGTATGGTTGGAAAGCCCGTGCAAAATACTATAAAAAACGTTCTACCCGGTTTACAGTTCGAAAATGCCAATCCTCTAAAATGGCTAGAAAACGCGCTAGACGCAATTAAAAGTTAGTGGAATTCATTTTTATTTGCTTTTTCACGCGACATAGTAGTTAGCGTGAAGAAATTGCTGGATAATATTGTGGTGTTGCCAATTCTCGCTTGAGCATAAAGAAATGATATACTTGCATTTGTTTTTATTATTAAAGCTTTTTGGATAACTACGGGCATTTAGAATATTTTCATTTTGATTATGTTTTTGCGATTTTAGTATTCAAATAAATCATTTTACGGAGTGAGGGATGGCTTTCAGTTCCAGCTCCCAATAATACCTGCATTTGCTATCACCACAAACAGATCTCAAGGTGAAACTTTTGATAAAGTTGGCGCATTATTACGACGTCCAGTGCTTTCGCGTGGAAAATGAGGTTGTTTCCTTCAGTCAAAAATAGTACTTTTTGTCACTGAAACTGATAGAATAAGCAAAAAAAAAAAAAAAAAATAAAATAATTTGAACTTTGACATTTTGAATTCAAATTATGTTTTTCGCAATCACGAGTGTGTGTATATAGGCGTGTGTGTGTGTGTGTGTTGGAGGGGGATATGTTTGTTTGAGTGTAGGTGGGTTGTATGGCATGTGGTGTTTGTGTGTGGGTAGTTGTGTGTATGTTTGTTTGTGTGTGGGGGTAACTGTATGTGTGGGTAGTTGCCTGTATGTTTATGTGTGTGTAGGTGTCTGTATGTATGCGTGTGTATAGGTGTAAGTGTGCGTGTGATTGTATGTGTAAGTGTAGGCAAGTAAGTGACGCAACCTGGAGCGGTTTTCGCTAGAGGAGCAGCATCGTGAGGCCGGCCGACGGTGGTGCTACAGAGGGAGGAGGGGGGGGGGCAATAAAATCATAGGAATTCAAAACTGTCAAGTGAGAACAATAAGCAATCGTGATTGCTCAAAAAAAAAACCATTAAATACTTTTATTTTCCCAACAGTTATTTTTTAATTATTTTTTTAATATATCAGATTTTTCAAACAAGGCGTGGTCTTGATGACGTCACAAACGATGCTCTTTAGCGCATCTTTCTACCACGTTTCCACGTTATGATAATCAAGAAGCGAATAAAAATCGCGCTCTACGCTTGCTATCAACCATATCGTTGCCAATACATATGAGTAAAGATACGAATAAAATATTTTGCTCTGTGAATGGCAACATTGAATGGCATTTCATCATTTGTGATGTCATCGTCAGAAGCGTAAACAATGAAAGCACACCGATTTAAGTAATTTTTAAAAAATATTTAACTTAAACAAATCATTTAAAAAAGTGTTAGATCCTATGTTTTTAATCATGCTCTTTTAGAAAAAAAATACTTTTAAAATTTTAGAAACGGCCCCATTACATGTTGCCGTGAGTAGAGTTCGTTCATTTGACTGTTGGAAATTTTAATTTAACGGCAAGATCATGCCTATTTTTAAAGAATATTGGTTGTACAGAAGTTTTACGTATTAAGGGAGTTTTGCAGCATCATTTCATTCAGAACGACTTCGATAATAGCGTTGTTTCCTTCAGTCAAAAGTAGTACTTTTTGTCATGAAATTGGTAGAATAAACAAATAAATAAATAAATAAATAAAATAATAAAAAATAATATGGACCCAGAAAATACTTTTATTTTCGCAACATTTATTTTTTAATTAGTTTTTTAAAGTGTCCGATCTTTCAAACAAGGCGTGGTCTTGATGCCGTCACAAATGATGCTCTTTGGCGCATCTTTCTATCGCGTTTCCACGTTATGATAATCAAGGTGTGAATTAAAATTGTGCTCTACGCTCATTGAGAAGGAATAGATGGAGAGAGTGCAACCCTACTATCCCGATACGGCAACAGTACCATGTGACCTGGGGAGCAATTTCGAGTTTACCGTAACCGCTGAAGAAGTTTTCATTAGCTGAAGCCATGCATGATAACAACCTTTAACTGTAGAAGGAAAAAATTAGATTTATAGTAATAGTGCAGTATTCTAGCATTGTAAACTGAGGAAAAAGCCACACCAGGAGGTCCAGTAACTTTTCCATAGCATGTACGAATGTTTTTTACTTCTAAATAAAGAAAAAATAACATTTATATGCATTCAACGAGTACATATTCCACAGTTGCCTATAATTTTTAAATTTTTGTACTTATTTTATCTATAAAAGTTATAAAACATTGTATATCTTGAGTGCAAATAACATTTTAGTTCCATAAAAACACTTTTTACTTAACTAGTAATTATTTTAACGGCTCTTAAGCATTTTGTGTACATTTGCTTTGTTGGCGAGTATCTTCTCGCCAAGCTCCTGTGAACAGCAGATGCACAAGAATAAAGATTTGCTATTTTTATGCTTCAATTTAAATACTAGTATGCCTGCGTATGAAATCATTTCAAAACATTGATTACAATACAAATGAATCCATACATTTTCAGTCAATAACAGAACACTTTAAACTATTTGTACATGCCCGTCATTTCAGGGAATAAACATCAAAATACATGAAAAATGCAATTGCATTATATTTTAAAATCTGGAAAGAAGTGGGGAGAGGGAGTTTGAATGATAGGCCTGTATTTGTGTCCGTTATTTATTTATTTATTATTATGCGGTAAAGGAGTTGGAGTCAGAGTTGCTCTGATTTATAGACCCGACTTCATAATAAGCGCCGTCGCGTCGTCTGAAAAATATTTAATGCCAAAGAGCGATTGCGTGCCAAAACGCGACAACTTCCCAGCCAAACAAGTCACCTGACCTGGGAAACATTAGGTCCCAAGTTTATTTCATTGAGACATTTGCTATAGCTCCCTCCATTAGTATTCCTTCTCAATGTCTACGCTAGCTATCAACCATATCGTTGCCAATACACGTGAGTAAAGATGCGAATTAAATATTTTACTCTGTGAATGGCATTTCATCATTTGTGATGTCATCGGCAGAAGCGTAAATAAGGAAAGCGCTCCGATTTAAGTAATGTTTTTAAAATATTAAACTTAAAGAAGTTATTAAAAAATGGTTAGATCCCATGTTTTTAATCATGCTCTTTCAGAAAAAAAAATACTTTTAAAAGTTTGGAAACGACTCCATTGTGAAATTGGCGAACTTTATCCATTTTGCCACCAATGCCAGGGCGAGAAATATTTTTCTTTTGCATTCTTAAAAAAGGAGTACAGAAATGTCTATTTGCAAGGAACTGACTACGAATCAAGTCCCTCTTTAAGGTGGGGTTCATTAAATTTTAACCGTTCGTGACAAGTCGGAGGAAATAAATAACAAGAGGAACATACAATGGGGAAAATGTGACATTAAGTTTTTTTTTTTTTTTTTATAAGAACGTCTATGAAAAACAGTGTAATATGTGGCAAAGGGAAGAGGATTTATGGTGAAGTGTGAAACTCTGCGACAAAGGGGAGAGAGATCAAAAATTTTGAAAAGTGCATTTGTCAGTTTTCCCCTAAACCGTAAACAAATCACAAACACGATTTTTTAAAAAAATACACTATTATTGCGACGTTCAGTGTTTTTGAATGGACAATTTTTAATGTAGCAAGTAGGATTCGTTCATTTGACTGTTTGGAATTTAATAATTCTAACGGCAGAGTTCAAGGCAACTTACTCAATAATATTAAACTTATTAAAAGAAGCATTGTTCATGCAGAAGTTTTACGTATAATCTGAGTTTTGCAGGATCATTTCATTCGGGATGATTTCGGTAATTGTTAAATTGGCTGGCGCTCTTCATCTATTGGAGTAAAATTTTTGGCACCAATTGCAGTTCAAGAAATGTTTTTACTTTTCATACGAAAACAAAGGGTAGGGAAATGTATATTTGCTTACGGTTGCCACAAAATAGAGGCTGTCCACGAATGAAGTCCCGCTTTAAGGTGGGTTTCACGAAATAGTAACAATTTGTGACAAGGGAGAGGAAAGGTATCCAAAATAAAATTATTGAAGCCAGGAATTTGACGACCACACCAATTTCTTGATGGGGTTATTTTTTCAGTTAAAGTACTACTTTTAATCAATGCAATTGATAGAATAAGCAAAAGAAATAACGTGGAGCCAGAAAAAACTTTTATTTTCCCGGCAGTTAGTTTATATATATTTTTTTAATGTTTGATTTTGGAAATTAAGCGTGGTTTTTATGACGTTACAAGTGACGTACTTTGGCGCGCTACTCCGTAGCCGAGCAAAATTTTTACGCTTTGCTGTCAACCATGTTTCCAGGTTATGATAATTTGCGTTATGCGATAATGACATCGGTGAATGGCATTTCATCGCTTTTGATGCCATGTGCAGAAGCGTAAAAAATGAATTTCAATCTGCGCATCGATTAAAATAATAGTTAAAAAATATTAAATGTTTTCAAATTATTTAAAAAATGGTTAAGACCTTTGTTTTTAAGCATGTTCTTTCAGAAAAAAAAATACTTTTAAAATTTCGGAAACGACCCCACTACCGAAATATCCCCTTTCATCCATTTATTTTGAGATTAACACCAAAAAGCAAAATTGAAATAAATTATTACTGTTTGTTATTTTGTGTACATATAAAATTGTATGCTTCCAGATATGCAGTACACTTGAGTAAGAGTAGAAATAAAAATGTTAGAATTGGTTACATTCATACAAGTTTTCTCAAATATTCATTTATGAATATGATCGAATTTCGACCACTAGGCGAACACTAGTTTTCATAAATCGGAGAAGTTTCTCGATTTTACAACATTGAAAGTAAAATTAAGTTATCATTTATGATAGAGGTGCTTCAGTTTTCTGACAAAATGTTTGATAAGGCAGCCTGAAAGATATTGCGAGGGTTTTTCAGAAAATAAGTAAATATTTAAAAAAAAAAAAAGATCATAAAACCTTTTTACTTCCATTTACAAAAAAAGGAAGTATTGTATTCGCGGAAAAATTTTCACTCAAAAATCGACCTTAATTTCCATTTTGCTCACTCTCGAATAACTGTAGAGTTTTTTTTCGACCCGACCACACGTGCATACATACCTAAGAACTTATAGACGACCGAATTATCCATTTTGACGATTCCCGAATTAATTAAAACGAGTTTTCTCGTGACGTCTGTATGTATGTGCGTATGTATGTAGCATAACTCAAGAACGGTATGTCCTAGAAAGTTGAAATTTGGTGCGTAGGCTCTTAGTGAGGTCTAGTTGTGCACCTCCCCTTTTGGTTGCATTCGAGTGTTTCTAAAGGGGTCTTTCGCACCTTTTTGGGGGTAAATCATTGTTAATTTCGATGCAAACTTAAGTGGCGTTAAAATTTGCCGGACACTTGTTAATATATCTCCAGGCTTTTGGTCACCAAGATTTGTCGTCAACTTGGCGACAAATTTGGGGATTTTTTTTTAAAAAATCTGGTTTCAATTTGGCCATTGTTGGTGATATTTAGAGAGTTAACTTTTGAATAACGCTAAAATTGCCTATAATGGTCAAATAATATTAAATTGGTGTAAAAAGAGGTCATGTGAAGTCATCAGCTCGTTTTTTTATTTTTATTTTATTTTATTTTTTATTTTTTGAAACTAACGTTAGCTTTAAATGAAAGAGTATTTCGTAACTTTTTTACATTGTTTCCACCATTGTTCACCCATGTGTCATTTGGGATAATCAAGCTTTCTATTTGTTATTTAATAGAGAGAGGCCGCAGGATGGCCAATCACTCTGGGAACCTGAAAAACAGGAAATTCTCAGAGAAATTTGTGAATCACTCTGGACATTACGACAAGCAATGTATAGCTTTTACCGCGAATATGGTCAAGTGATTTTTCACAAAGTGGCTTTTGGTGTGCTGCCACTGGGAAAGTTTGTTTTTTACTTTAATACCAGTGTACTTACTTATAAGGATGATCCTTCTACTTTCAGGGAAAAAAAAAAGAAATTTGCAAAAGTTCACTCTATGCTTTCAAAAAAATATATATATATATACTGCTTTACTTTGCTGCTCAAAAATCCACCATCATGTGCGTACATGCGTGCCATAATACGATGCCATAAAATAATTCTGGAATCTGTGAAGCATTATGGCACAAACCCTATATTGGTACGATAATTTGTTGCTTTTCTATGAATTTTTAAAATGTGTCAAGAACTTGATATTGTATATCTACAGTGGTCAGAATGTACCGATAACACTTTGTAATATGGGTCCGAGAACTGTTAAGATTTCTTAAGTTTTATAAATACCAGAAAAATGGGGAACGTTATTAATTGTGAATATTACACGATGTTTCTCTCAACGCATCATAACAGGTACAGTAAAACCTGTAAAGCTAACCGCCCTTGTAAGTTGTACATCTGTCTTTCGTGACCACCAATATGCACCAAACATGGCTGAGAAACTTGTAACAAACCCTTTGTAAGTTGACCATCTGTCGAAGTTGACCAATTGTGCCCTGCAATTGGTCAACTTATACAGGTTTAACTGTACTAAACGTACCTTTTGTGATGCGCTGAGAGTAAGAGTTTGCTCTATAATGAGAATTTAACTCTTATTTCTTTAATCGTAGTTTTCAATGTGAGTTTTTAATTACTGCATTTTTTACTCTCTATGCTTTTTTAAAAATCTAGTAAAGAATAAATTTATTGACATGTCTCATTTGAAGTATATTTGAAAATTTCATGCCTATCGAACTTTTTCAAATTGCCAAAATAAAATCTTTGTCTTGTACTTAAAACGTATTTTTAATAGGCATTTTTTCAAAGCTTTCATTTTTAAGGCTATTGGTGAAGCGTTTTCATGGAATATGTTTACATGAACATATGTTACATATGAAACTCTCTCACACGAGAAACTGAAAGTACCATTTTTCAAAGGCAGAAAAGAAGTGCCACGAAATGTATCACAAAATAGCTCATCCAGAAAGATAAAAGAATGTCATTTATAAACACAAAGTGAAAGTTTTAAATTTTCCCGGCCTGAAAATCTACGAGGAAAATCCCCTGTGTAGAAATATTAACGTCTCGAATAAGGTTATACAAAACATTAAAAATCCATTAAGTTTTCAGAGCGGCCATTACCAGCTACGGATGCTGATTTCTCTTCAATGTATGTGATTTTCGATTTACTAAATTAAGCATTGTTTGTACGTGATACCAAGTTTTCCCTGGATAATTCAATATTTTCCCTTGCTTAAAATTTTTCCCTTTTTGGAGTTAGCTTTAATGCGAAATCAATGTCAGGCATCGGTACTTCAACTGATAAGGCGCTTTATTTTTTCTCTTGGCTTTTTCTGGAAAATGTGTTTTATCTCCTCCCGCCAAATATTCAATGAAAAAGCAGCGAGTTCAGACAGTACATGCAATTTTTGCAGCTTATTCCAACACATTTGAGATTAATTGTTTTCGGGACTGAAATATCCTTACTAGTTTTTTCATTTAATAATTTGTTCATTCGTGTAAAATCGCGAGAAATGACTAAGCCTACTTTTTTATTGTCATTTTTTGAAGAATCGTAAGCAAGCTTTTTCAATAACATATTAATTTTTAAGCATTCCCGACTGCTAATTGTTTTCACTTCAATTTAGTTGATGTTCCTTTGATGTAATTTTTCTATGCTTATGATGCGAGCTGCTCTGATCCACGGGCCTTCATGAACATGTCTCTCCTCCCAGGTGGTGGCGTCTAGGTCCCTCGGAATTGACTTAACTTTACACAATTTTCTATGGACCCAAACATTGAGACTATTGAGAAGAGGTAAAATGGAGGGAGTAAAGACTTTCATTCGTGAAGAAAGAGATCCCAAGTCACATGATAGGGTTAAAGCAAAGCATTGGAAGAAATCGGATTTCATTTGTTAGTTTCAGGCAAAACGTGCCTACCATTCGTCGTTGAGTCACGTGACTTGGGGGGTCTTTACCTCAGCTTTTGCTAAGCAGATTATTCGACATGCTCTCTCCATTTACTAATTCCTGCTCTAAGCAGCAGAAACACAACATCCGGTATTTAAATTTAAATTATGGTTTTTACAATTATTATTGCGATAAGAGCTATTTGTAGAAACAGCAAACCCAACGAGTAATGTCCTAACGCAATCCGTGATTGCGAAAAACGTAATTTGAATTCAAGAAGTTAAAATTCAAATGAACGCCAGGGGCTTTTTTTTTTACATATTTAACAATTCTGAGTAAAATGTTCTCTTCTGAAATGCAAAAATACGAGTGAGTGTGGATCACTATTCTTCGTGAAGAACTTTGTATGCTACTACAATAATACAAGAAGTTAAAATGAAACAAAACAGCATTAAGCTTCAAATATCCCTGAAAAATCGGGATTTGTTTACTATCCTCGAAACATATACGTACTATTTACAGCTGCTTGCTTTGTGTTTAACATTCGTGTCTTTGCCGAAATGTCAATCGGACACAATCATAGTTTCGTCACGATGTAGAAAATACATGTATTTATTTATTTAAAAAAAATAAAACTTAAAAAGTTCGTTATTGTTACCACAAGATATGCAATATCTGTTCCCCTGTAAATGACCACTCGATAAATAATATTTCGTTCCTATTTATAACGTATATAATTATATCCGAGTTCACAATTAATTTCTTTACTCATATAAAGGTAGAACATGTCGTAAAGAAATGCCTTTGTTTAATAAAAACATTCTTGGGGGAAAAAATCATATGTAATTTTTACGAAATAGTTTGTTCATGAAACTTTTTTTTAACTTGCTTCAAGAATTGGAGACTTTTCTGCAATTCAACATTATTTTTCAAAATAACAAAATACGAACAATAGGTGCATAGCAACACGAAGGTTTTTGGAATTCAAAATAGATTTAACATGTTAGGTCTCCCCACCATAATGCATCCTTATGTTGTGCATGCGTGTCTGGAATTATTTACAAGAGTCACGTAAAGCTATACCGATTTGGAACTTTTCTGCCTAACTCTTGTAGTCACTAGAAAACATCGTCTGCATTTAAAATTCAAATTGTTTATTTCCAAATTTCCTTAATTTTATTTAATTTGTTAGAATAGTGTAAAGTATTACTTTCAAATTAATTATTTTTTCATTTAGATTTCTGGCAACAAAACAAAAACATTTAAAATTTTAAATGAGCGAATATTAGAGCTTCGAACCTAACGGTAAGCTTTGACACTAACTTAAATTTCATTCCAACCAGAAAAATTTAGTTATATTCAGCAACGAAAGAGTAATTCCGTTCCGAGATAAAGGTTTTCAAACGGAGAATATAAGTTTATCAGTTCTGGTGATTATGAGCTAAAATTTTAATTTATCTCTTGTGTATTGGTATGCATTTTACACATCCGAACACATTTTATGCGTATTAAATCAAATACGCATTATTACTGCGTATAACTCCTCCGTAAGGCCTCATATTTCTTCTGTGAGTGCTCACGAATTCGCCTCAGGCATTCATTTTAAAAAGGTCCCTTTTACAAGATGTGAAGTGATTGCAAATCAATTACACTCAAACCTCTTTTTGTGCGGTCTTTTTTTTGAGCATTACTGCGTATTAAATCAAATACGCAGTACACCTTTCATTCATGTTTTCGTTCAAAAAATTTTCTCTCTTGGTGAACCAATAGTAATCAACAATCATTACTACCCAGAAAACTACTTTTCATTTCCGTCAGTGCACATTTTCCTTTTTGAAATCAACATATACTTCAATACAAATAATAGTTATTTCAAGGTATCTTAAGTTTATTTTCCTCAAGCACGGATCCGGAAGGGAGCCATGATGGTAATAACCCCTTTTCTTAACTGACCAAATATAATCTACGACATCTGAAATAATGTTTATAGGAAAATTTTAACTATAAAGGCCTCATATTTCTTCTGTGAGTGCTCACGAATTCGCCTCAGGCATTCATTTTAAAAAGGTCCCTTTTACAAGATGTGAAGTGATTGCAAATCAATTACACTCAAACCTCTTTTTGTGCGGTCTTTTTTTTTGAGCAATCATGATTGCTTATTGTTCTCACTTGACAGTTTTGAATTCCTATGATTTTATTTTCCCCCCGCCTCCCTCTGCAGCAACACCGTCGACCGCCCGCCTCACGATGCTGCTCCTCTAGCGAAAGCAGTCTCCAGGTTGCGTCACTTACTTGCTTACCTTTACACATACACCTACACACACACACACACACACACACCTACACACACACACACACCACTACACACACACACCTACACACACACACCACTACACACACACACCTACACACATGCACACATACACACATACATACCTACACACATGCACACATACACCTACACACACAAACACACATACACCTACACACAATACACATACACACACGCATACATACAGACACCTACACATACACACAAACACACACACACACATGCACACAACTACCCACACATACACATACCCCCTCTAACAAACACATATGCACACAACTACCCACACACAAACACACATGCCTACACACATACCCCCCACATACAAACAAACATACCCCCATCACACGCACACAAACACACACGTTTACATACACACACACTCGTGATTGCGAAAAACATAATTTGAATTCAATAGGTCAAAATTCAATTTTTTTTTTTTTTTTTTTTTGTGCGATTTTGTTTGTGTGGTGTGCGAAATTTTCAATCAGATTGGGATTCAACTGACGAAATTATTTATAAAACGAGTGCGAGGTAATACCTTCAAGTGACGACAGGGGCACCCCAATGGAAGGTCACTGTGACCTTCCAAAAATTTCCTTATTCGAGAAATGTTGTCTTGACTATTTGGCAATGTTATCATCACTTGGTTTATTTTGATTTTGTTTAAAGAAGAAATTCCTAGTTTTATCGTAATTTTTCGGAGTTATTTTCTACGTGAGATCCTTTTTATGTAGTTCCTATCCACCGCATATTTTTTTTCTTAACTGTGTTGCGAAAACAACCTTTTATAGCTACTCTTGAAGTTTTGGACATTTTTTTTCTTGTGCGGTGTATGAAATTTTCAATCAGCTTGGGACTCAATTGACGAAATTATTTGTAAAACGAGTGCGAGGTAGTATCTTCAAGTGACAGGAGCACCCCAACGGGAGGTCTCACTGTGACTTCCCAACAATTTCCTCATTCGGGAAATTTTGTCCGAGTTTTCGGCAAAATTATCTTCACTTGGTTTATTTTGATTTCGTTTAAAGAAGCACTTTCTAGTTATTCCGTAAGTTTTTGGGTTATTTTCTACGTGAGACATTTTTTTATGCTATCCTATCCACCACGTAAAAAAAAGTGTAGGGTAGACCGGGGCACGTTTACGCTTT
Organism: Uloborus diversus; assembly: GCF_026930045.1. Taxonomy (NCBI): domain Eukaryota; kingdom Metazoa; phylum Arthropoda; class Arachnida; order Araneae; family Uloboridae; genus Uloborus; species Uloborus diversus. Next base: position 52,942,308 of record NC_072731.1, read on the forward strand.
GGGTACGTTTACACAGAGCCCTTTTTCAAAAACGAGTTATAACTGGAGAGCCAACAGTCATAGCAGATTGATGCTGCTCCCTAGCAAATATTCTCACAAGTTTTTGCGCATCAGTCGAGCTTCGGTTTAGCACGCGGATAGGAAAATCTGTTTTCTACTAAGCTGAGTAAATTGTGTGTTGAACTTTTTGAAGAATATTGTGAATGTATATTACTCTGCTAAAAACAAATAAACACATAAAAAATAGCAGAGTTTTTCCCTTTTTTGAGAATTGTATTTGTATGTACAGAAAAGTTAATAAATTTTTTTGCACGGTAAAAATTAATCCAAACTTGCCGACGGGGAACATTTACGCATTTTCATGGGGCACTATACACATGTTCTTACTGTGTCTTACTACTCTGTCTTTCTTCTAAACGGGCCTCGGACACTTTTTTCGCTCTGTACTGTTATAAACCTTTAATATTTTCAGGTTATTTAATTTTAAAAATATCCATTCATTTTAAATTTAGTAAAAGATTTGTATCTTATAGTTTACAATCATAGAGTGATGTCTTCATGTTTTTTCAGCTTTAACTTTATACCCTATTCAGCTTCTGACACATTTTCTTTTTTTTAAAGATTGTAAGACATTACGTTCAAACAGAACCACGTTAGATGTCAAAATAATGAAAAGGCTTATCAATAATCCAAGTATTTTTCTCAGTAAGCCTTCCACATCATCATATTGGACTACTCCAACTGAGACCATTTGAAAAAGTAGGACCAAAGTTTAGGAACCAGGAAAGGAAAAAAAAAGAGGATGCTCACAATCCTAACTGATACTCCGATTAAAGAAGCCCTTAGACAAGAACAGTTAGTAGCTACAAAGAAAAGAAACAAAATGGGCAGAACAAAACAAAAAGAAGAAATTACTTGTACATTTTTAAAGTTTCTATTGCTGCAGAAATATAAGATATCAAGGAAAATAAATATGAAACCGAAACCTGCGACAGGGAAAAGTTGGTGCACTTTGTAAAAAGGAAATTAATGCACGATTCTGTTTACAAAGTAGAGAATTGCGCTTGCATCTATTGTTTGAAAGCACGCAACGAATTGAAAAAAAGGACAAGACAGGGTTCAACGTCTTAGATGTCAAAACGCAGTCCCATGACAAGTCTGCGAAAAGAAATACTTTATTTTTGTTATTAAAATCTTACAGTGGTGAAGAAGATGACTAAATTGGTTCTTTTTTTTTTAATCAGCAATAATTCCTATGAGTTTAGTTTAGCTTATAAAATGATCTTTCATTAATTATTTGTAATTTTCCTTTTTTAAAGTGTTTTAAAATAAATAAAATGTTTAAATTTGATTAAATATCTATTTCACTTACTATTTGGTACCATTTTCCATATGCGTGAAAGTTGCCCACTCGATGCGTAAACTTGCCCAGTGTTCGGGGCAAGTTCACGCAACCGACTTGGACTCAAAAAACATTTATTTTTACGGTTAAAAACACAAGCTGAGCTACAAATGAATATAAAAATTTTGACTTCAAAACTTTTTTATAAAGCCACAATGTCCAAAATTTCCTAGGTTCAAACATAAAAATTAGAAAATTCATTGCGAAAAATGCTCGTAAATGTGCCCCGCTCTACCGTAATGCGGAAGCAACTTTTGTAGATAATCTTGAAGTTTTAACCGATTTTTTTTGTGAGATTTTTTTATGCGGTGCCTATTTACCGCACAAAACAAGTTTGGGTGTTTTTATTTCAAGTTCTCAACGAAATTAACGTTGCGACATAGCGTCAGACGAAATCCATCTAAGTTGCACCCACCAACCACTTACTTTCATAAGATCACTTTCATGATATTTTTTCTGCAAAAACAAACCTTTTAGCCTGAAAATAGCTTTTTTAAATGTGTTTAAGCGAGAATATCTCTGAAATGAAAACCAATGATATTTTTGTAGGAATATGTTCTTAATTTCTACCGGTAAGGATACTTAAATTTGTTAAAAATTCCCAAGAATGACTTTATGCTTCATGTGTTATAGTATAGTGAAATACTCGTATATATTAGTATAGTGAAATACTTGTCGAAAATAATGATGCTTAAGCTTTTGCTTAAAATGTTAGTCAATTTGTAAATGTTTTATTTAAAAATACTACAGTGACATTTCTATATCATGTTTGCATGGAATCATTACGTTTGTGAATTCTAGTGAATAGTGAAAACGTTTTTACAGTGAAAAAAGAAACAGCAGTATTGAAAAAGCTGTAAACACGTAGAACATATCGTCACCTCAGAGCAACAGTGAGATATCTAATCCCAGAAATAACACTAATATATCTAACTGTTGCTCTGAGGTGACGATATGCAAAAAAAAAAAAAAAAAAAAAAATCAAAACTTTTATTCAAAAATGTTTTTCGCCATATCACAGAACTTCATTTTCTTATTTTTTGAGCGCATATACCCTCGAATTTAAAACAGAAGTCCTGAAAGCTTTCATTCATAAATCTTGATACTTAATCTTGACTGAATTTTGTGTTTTACGTTAGCAAATGTGACAGATGCAACTCATGCAGATTTTAAAATACTGTTTGCGTGATTGCTTTAGGGAAAAGTTTTAACATACTTGCCCATATTTATGTGAAATACAAATGTTTAGGCATACAAAGTATGAACTTTATGTCTTGGTATTCAGCTCAGTTTTCTGTTGTGATTAGATTAGGTAAGAAAAATAGTATTGTTTTGGACATACATGAATATATTACAAGTAAGAGACGATGTAAAAAATCCAGTTTATTTCTGAAAGAGAAAAGCGTTTTTAGCTATTAATCTTATAGGAATAGAGAAAATAAATAGTTGCATGAAATATTTTAAAAGAACACTCGTATAAAGAGGAATTAAGTCAATTAATTGTAAAAAAAGTAAAACAAAAGAAATAATATGACAGCGAAGAGCTATCTTTATTTATCATCATGGACCCAACGGAAAAATTCTTAGATATGTTTTTTTCACAGAAATAAAAGCAAATGATATTCTGCGCTATGCACTAATTTTGCTAATTTAATTCTTTGCATAAAAACAACTACTCTTATTTTAGCTTATATTACAAATTTGATGATGCATACATAATTATAAAAAACTGCCAATTTTAGCAATTTATAGGAATCTTATTGCCAACGTGGGATTAATATTCTTTCAGGGTTTTGTTTTCTGTCAGACGCGTATTGTTTTCAACCAGTATGTAAAATTTAATTCTTCGGAAAAATGCAAAGTGAAAAAAAAAAATAAATAAATAAAAGAAAAATAAAAAGAGAAAAGTGGAAAAACAGAAACATATGAAGAAAAGAGACGAACCGTGGTTCTGTTGACGAAATAACTTTAAATTTAGTTGATTTATAAATTCAAGACTTTTTCAATAAGAAAATGAAATTAAAATTGATTTTACTTTTCAGTCGAGACATTTTTTTTTTCTGTGGGGAAACAAACTGTCTTTCAGTCCTTAGCTCCAAAAACTCTCTATCTTTAAGCGTGAAGTCTTAGGATAGCTGTGTATCATGGGAGAAGTGGAGGATTCTTCCCATAACCCATCCCATTAAAAATGTTCTGAACTGCTCTCTTAACCACTAGACCGCATAGGATTGTTACATGGCAATTGAGTCCTTGCGAAATAAGGCTGATGTCATTGCTTTATAATCGCACAGGGTGGTTTAAAACCATGCGTCAAAACTGGAAGGCAGGTAGAGATCTAAATAAGCATATTTCATAAAGGAATCTGTTAGCGGAAATGCCATGTTGTCCAGCAGAGTATGCTGCTGAGTTTGGCATCTAAATACACTTTGCTCGATTGAAACTTCATTTACCTAATTTCTATTAACATGCATCATTACACCAATACGGAGCTCGCCGAGCTGCATGTCATGCATGGGACTGCACAGGGAAATAGGGTAGCTGATCAAAGAATGTACAGGAAGCGATTCCCTCATTCAAATCAACCAGGTTGTCAAGCACGTTCTTACGATCAGCTATTGTAAAATGTAATTGATTGTCAACTATTTGATTGCAAGCTGTTATTGTTTTCTTTTGTCGCTTGTACTCAAAATCAACCCAGACCGGGGCGTCCTAATGGGAGGTCACAGGAAGTCACAGTGACCTCTTAAAAGTATTTATGCTACGGCAAATTTTGACTGATGACTCGAAAAATTTGGGTACAGTATTGCAATTCTTCATTTTTTTTAAAGGTAATTGTTTTTAATGATTTCTAAGTCTCTCTTTAATAGATGTAGGTATGTTTGCATGCTCTTAGTTTATCATTCCGTGAAATGTGGAGTTTTGTTCGGTAAAATGGGAATCCCCCCCCCCCAAACTGGGCGTCCCTGAATCCGGACAACAGCTGTTATTTTTTTTCTAGTCTCTTGTGTCCTCCATCTTTAGCCATAGTTGAATCAATAATTTCAGAAAGGGCGTAATTCCAGCTGATGCAACTTTTCAGGAATCAATGAAAAGTGATTATTTCATTCAAAAACGAACTAAACTCTACGAAAAATTTTAAGACTAATCTAGCTACAAGTAGGATCATTACCTCACCTTAAATTACGTTTAATTTCGTAACTGAAATTAATTATTATTTTTTTAACTTGCCCTTTCTGCAATAAATATCCTGAAAGACTGGTTCAGAGTGATGAAAATGCAAATCAAGTGAAACAGATGTTTCAAACCGATTTATGATGATAAAAAATAATATGACAAAATGACAAAAATAATTAATGAAGTCCGTATTCAGAAATTCATTATTTTAAGAAAATACATCGTGTATTTTCCTCTTTCTCTCGTCTTGTTTTAGTGAAATACTAAAGTCTGGTGTAAAATACACACACACACACACACACACAAACATATATATATATATATATATACACAAAAACTAACAAACTGAGATAAAAAGCAAAGGTTTTTACATGTGTATAAAACTATATTCATGTTCATCAAATACGTCCTCCATGGAAATCTTTTTTTTTTTTTTTAAATCCTTCTCTTGTCTAGGTTTGTGTACCAAGTTCGATGTACATATTAGTATGACTATGTTCAAAATTGTATTGAATAATCATCTTGATATTTGTCATTTCTTCCAACAATATGAAAATTTTTCCTTTATACTCAATGCTGGCAAAGGCAGTTCAGTCGACAAACGTTACTTTGCAATATTCTCTTTGAAAACCGTCTATAAAAAAGCTGGCTTGAAACCGTTCCTTTAATGTTCTATCGAATATACAGGGTGTTCCGTTTTAACCTGTAACGACCTTCGTTTTCGCAACTGTTAGCCCTAGATGTATACTTCCAGTTGCAAAAATATTCAAAATCAGATGCAGAGTTGAAACACTAAAAAATTGAAGTAAAAATAAAAAGAAGTAAAAAAATACAAAATTTAAACTTTTATACGTGCCCCAGGTTCTTTAACTTATGTTTAGAGAAATAATCTCCATTGAAAAATAAATCCAACACAAAACGTTTGAAATTAGTACGACCAATATTCATCGAGATATGAAACACAGCGTTTTGTGACTTTCACCACTTTTCACTCGCCGTCAATAACACCTTTTCGGGGAAAATATAGTCGTTAACAAGTGTTAAAAATTATATGTGTGCTTAGAGTGTGATTTTTCAAATTGTTCGAGGTTTTGTAGTGTGTTTTTGCTTATGACGGCACAACATTTGCATTTATTTTTGAATAGCAATGAAAGATATAAATATTTTGCTTTTTTACTTCGACAACTTGTCATTCTTCTGAAAGGGCGATAAGTTCCAATCTCATCTTCTGTATGGTCCCTTAAAACTTTGTACTGAAACATCTCCTTGAGTTTTGGTAGCACAAATGTCAAGTTTTTAGTTTCAGTAATAGTTTTCAATGGAGATTATTTCTGTAAATATTAGCTAGGGGACCTAAGGTCCGTATAAAAGTTAAATTTTGAATTTTTTGACTCATTTTTATTTTTACTTCAAACTTTCAATATCTTAATTCTGCAACTGATTTTGAACATTTTTACAATTGAAAGTATATATCTAGGACTAACGGTTGCGAAAATAAAGGTCTTGCAGGTTAAAATGGTACACCCTGTATAAACATCATGAATGTTGATAATTGAAAACATTCGTCTCACAGTAGAATCTTTTTCCAAAATCTCAATTTTGGAAATAAGTCTCCTTTAAAAATGAAGGGCACCTGTTTTAGCAGTTACAAATATCATTGTTTTCAACAGATGTGACGGTGAATCTAAATGTGATTTCAGAATTTCATTTATAAGACATTGGATTTCACATGGTAATAATCTGTCACATTTGTTTAACATTCTTTTTACTGTCCTGAAATCTCGGTCGCAAAGGACAAACAAATATCCTCTCAGAGGAAAGTCATCAGCAATCTTGTTAAATTTTTTCAGTCTTATTTCTAGAAAAAGTCTGCTGCAGTGTTGTTCTTATTTTGACCAGTGTATATATGACTGAAAGCATACAAGTTTTTTTGCAGTTCTTAGAGTGATGTTAACCCCCCCCCCCCGAGAAATTAGCGAATTTCATTCCAATTCCATGATTTCGAATCCCGGACTCCTAACCCTCCCAAACTGACGAACATACCATTACTCAAATTATGCTAGATCAAAGGACTTATTTGTTTTTACTTCGTTACGCCAAAAAATCTAGTTCTTCTATGATTTTGCCATTGCGTCTTACTGTTTCTTCCTTCGCGGACCTAAGTCCGGGACTTATGCCCTTTCTGCACTAAACGAAAAATGTGACCCCTAAATAAAGTGATTTGTTGTACGAGGATTGACTTCCCTGCTCGATGTCTCTACATACAAATATGGGAAAACCACAGCTAACTCAATTTTGAAAAAAATGTGACTTATGCCCTTTCTAAAATAATCCATTCAGTTAAACCAAAATACCCTCTTAGTTTAACTATGCTTCCTGTTTCATTCCGATAGAAGTACAATTATTATGAATAAGTTAGCCGAAGGCTTCCTACATCAACATGTTAATGAGATGCGGCCTTGTTTATCATCGAGATCTTTTCTGTTTTATCTGCGTCTACCGCAACTCAGTGTGTTGCTATGGATTATCCAGTTTTTTTTTTTTTTTTTTCACGGAATAACTACCGCCGTTCACCAAAGCCCTTTGTTTGCCATGTTGTCTGCAATAACAAAAGCTGAATATTTCATGAAGTCAGGACTTTAAGCTTTTATTCTAGTAAGCGTTGATGTAGTTTCGACGTAAATGAATTGTTTTGGAAGCATTTGCTGAATAAAATTTTGTTTATTTATCAGGAAAGTAAAAATGTGTTCAAGGACATGCTAAACATGCTAATGATTATATTCTACTATTTTGTTGTCAAAAAAATAGTATAGGATCTTTCATTTCCTATCTGGCTTTTTCGATTAATAGAGAGGGTGATGCTCGTTGGCACGAAAAAATCACAAAAAGCAGATATACTTTAAGACGTTTCAATAAGGAAAATTCGCCGATTTGTGAATTATTGTTTTACGAAGGGTTAGGGGGGGGGAGGTAAAAGCATTATTTATAACAATTATACTAAAGCTGTTGAATCGTGGTAAAAGAATAGCAAGAAATTTGAAATATATGGCAATGGACAACTTGTTCGTAGTGAAATTCCAAGTGTTTAATTAACTCTTCTAAGAAAACTTACTATGGTTTACCTAAACCTTAATTTTATTTTAGTTCAGCTAAGCTTGTCGCTCAGGAAAATAGGATGCTTAGAGTAGAGACGGATACTGTCGTGGATAGGTAAGCGGCAGTATCTGCAGAAATAAGTTTTCCAGATGTTTGAAAAAACTCGTTTTGGATTCCATATTAAAAATAGGGAAAAGTTATAATTAGACGTCTTTTTTGCGGTTTCTTCGGCGGAAATCAAATAAGCAAACTTTTACAGTAAAGCTAACGTACAATAGATGAAAAAATGCAAAAAGGAAATGGAAAAATGAAAAATTTACAGTTACCTCCCCTTATTACCTGTCGGTAAGTAGGTTCAGACAGTGTCAATAAACATCTTAAACTATATCACAAACTAAGATGTTTGACCATTTTTTAAACGTAACTATTTTTCAGGAAATTAGCAGTTGCTTAAATTTTGCAGTCTTTGTGGGAAAACAAATACTTTAATTAAAATTAAATTGAGTTGTTTCATTTTAAAAATGTGAGAAAAATAAAGTCTTTAAATTGTAAGTGTTTTATCCCTGGACAGACATCTAGCCATCAAGTTGAAATATTCCTTACAAATTGTCATTACCAATTTAAATATCAATATGTTTAAAACAATCGCTTACAATGAACATAAGACCCCGTACACATGATGTATTTGCGATAAGAGTGCGATGTGTTAGAATCATTGATGTTCAGAACTAACTCGTGCCGGTGGAATACCAAGCGTGTGAGATTTCACAGGCTGGCACAAGGGTCTTTTGACCTAAAAACGTTTTTATACTGCGTTAGCAAGCGACATCCCAAAGCTGTGTTGAAAACAAAGTCGTTATCATTTGAAAGCTCTCACAGACCACTAGGTATTTTACTAAAGTGCGTTAGTTCTAACCATCGATGGTTCTAACGCAGCGCAATCGCTACGCAAAATCATCATGTGAGCAGGAGCTAAAAATTTAGTAGGAAGCATAAAATAAAGTTTTAAGCGAACAAATAAAGTTCAAAAACCGAAGGTTTTTATTAATAATTACTGCTATATTTTCGAAATACGGAACCCAAATCATCATTTAAAAGCAACAATTTATTTTAATAAAAGAATCTACAGTGACTCCCAAAAGTGTTCGTACACCTTGAAATTTTGTAGTAAAACCAAAATACGCGAAAATGAATTCGAATATGAAGTCCATTTTTTTTCACATCATTCCCATGCCATTCTAAATAAATTCCAGTAGTGTTGTCAAAATATTGCCTGATTTTATTTTTGAAGTTTGTCAAAAAACGAAGAGATAGAGAAATAACACGCAACAAAAATCGTCGTACACTACGATATTTTCGAATAAATTCATGAATAAAATTATCGCGTCAATTTTTAAAACTATTTCTGCATTGTGTTTACACTGTAAAGTCATTCTGCTTTATGTTTTGTTTATTTATTCCCTAATATTCTGCTTATTATTTTAAAATGGCTAACTAAAAAAAAAAAAACATGAAACACCATTCGAAATTTGATATTTTTCCCTCACAGTAGCGGTAAATTGGTTTGAAATGTCTTTAAATTAGTAAATTTATACCATTCTATAATGAAGTGCTTGATAAAATGCTTTTAAAAAAGAATCGGATCGAAAACAAGGTAAGAAAAGGTCAACTGACAAAGTTAACAAAGCGTGATCGGAGATTTACAGTTAAAAAAATTATGACAAATACACATTTGAGTGCTGTAAAAGTTTCTGCAGAATTTAATGACAAATTTTTACATTTAATTTTCACTTAAAATTGTTTGCAAAGTTATCTGATTAACTGGATTAAATGGGAACTCTTCCCGCAGAAATTTTCTTGTTCGTGCGAAAAACTGAAAGTTTCGTCACACATAATCAATGATAAGTAAGCTCAAAACGTTTTAGAATAACGTCTTATTTAGAGAAGAAAATGAATTCAACATTTTTGGTTACATTGTTGTATAATTTTAAATAGAAGAAATAATGAGGAATTTAATCTCCATAACTTAGTTGGATCAGTTAATCAAGACGGTGAAGGTGTTCTTGTGTGAGTGTACATATCAGCATCAGGACTTAGTATGGAATTTTTTGGCGAAATACTGAATCATGCTGTTCATTTAAATATTTTAAAACCCAATTTTAAACTATTAGCTCAAAGATTGTTATTTTAAAACAACTTTGTTCAAAATTTGATTCTAAAAAGATTAATTTTCTTCAAAACTTTTCTTCAAAAAAGATTCTTATCGTTATCAAGATAACGATAAGAAGCCCAAAATATTCAATGTTTGCTTCTGGTGTCTCAAAAATTGTCCTTAAGCTTAGAAATATCTCTTCAATCGCTAGACTTAAACTGAATGTAACATACTTAGAGAAATCTGAAGGCTATATTACAAAAATACAACACTGAAACGAAAAGCAAACTAGAAACAGTAAGGCTCGAAGTGCGGTTGAGCACTTATTCAAAAATTGCACACACATACAAAAAAAAGAAAAAACAATGTAATCTATTCCCCGACGTTTAAAAGCTGTTGTTGATACTGCATGATATTCTACTAAATAATAACTTATTAAAAAATTATATTAAAAGTTATATCGTTTACTATTTTTTTTATTCGTTTTCAAAGTGTACGAAAACTTTTGTGAGATAAAGTTTGAAGCACTTTTTAATTAATCGATTCCTTAAAAATCAAGTTTTACTATACTATTAAAAAGTTTCATGTAGTCTTGTAGAAAATAGATCATACATCTTATAATTAAGTACCCACTCCAAAACGTTCATTTTAACCAATGGATGGAGCCTATTTCATTGAAAATCGTAAGTGTACGAACACTTTTGGGAGCCACTGTATTTGAATGTTTCTTAAATTTTGTTCTTGCGTTAGCTTTGTCTCATAAAGTGAACTTTTACGTGAGATTTCGTGCGACTTCAGGAGAGCGCTCTCCAACAAACTCGTAATATCTAAGGCATATTGTTATGCACAAAGCTAATGAACTATAGAATGGTAATCTGTCTGCTTTTAGTTTAATTAAAACTAATGTTGATTAATAAATCTTTTAAGCGCATAAAAGTTTGCCGACACATATGCCACTAAATGCCTATCAATTACTTATAAATGACTCCTCACTGCCACAGAGTCACAATCCTAAGAAGATTATGTAACACAAAAACTTTCTGCAAGATCACATTTTCTTTTAATAAGCATAGTTCCATTCACGATATGCAATTAGTGAGTCTTAAAGTGATCCACCGATTGCATAAACAAAATAATTACTAAGGCTCGAAAATAATTAAATTTTAGTGCTCTGCAAATTAGCAATTCTGCCAAGAGAATATGATTACATTTAATGACATCCTACGCAGTTTTACGCATTGAATAAAGCCTTTTCAAGATTAATATCCAACCAGAAGTGAGTTTGCTTGTTTACAGTGAAATGGGAGATTAAAAGTTCAACTTAATATTACAGTAATTTATAACCCATGCGGTAGCTGTCAAGAAGGTAAAACGACGTCAGTAGTTATTAAAATAAGTTGCCATGGCAACTGAGTACTTGGCCGTGACCACAAAATGACTCCGTTTCCCTCTTAACCACAATTTTTAATATCGCTCTAAATCGTTATTATGAAGTTCCAAAGGACTTGTAAGATGTTTCTTTAAAAAATATATAAATGAAAAAAAAAAATTGCTTCCTGTAATTGGATTGTGTATTGAATTTCATATTGCTCTGGAGTTGATCAAATAATGCAGCTTTAAATGAGATACAAATGATTTTTTTTTAAACCTTTTTGGTGATACGTAACCTCTTTGAAAATCAATGACTGATAGAACTTCAGTTTTAGTTCATTTTAACGTAAAAGTAAGAGCAGGAAGAAAAAAAAAGTAAAATCTGTGACCTACTTCCCCCCAATTAATTCTAATTTGAATTCCGAAACTTTGAATTCAAATTATGTTTTTCGCAATCACGAGTTGAGACAAGACCCTACTGATTAGAGTTATTGTTTCTAGAAACGGCTCTCCCCCCCAAGCATGTCCCTCCTCCTGGGTGGTTACGTGTGTATAGTTGTGTGTGTAGGCTTACTTGTGTGCACGTAGGCGTGTGTATGTGTGTAAAGGCGTGCTCACGTAGGGGAGTGTATATGACCATGCGTGTGTAGGACATGGACGCCACCGCCAAGCAAAAGTGGATTCCGGTGGACAGTGCTCAGGACTAGCCGCGCCGCCGCCGGTGGACGGTGGGGCTGCAGCCCTGGTTCAAGCTGAAAAAGGAACCGTAACGTCAAGGACAGTCAAATGAAAGCAATAAGCAATCGTGATTGCTCAAAAAGTATGAAACAAGGCTTTTAATAATTTCACACACAAAAAAAGTGAAAATTAAATAAAGTAATTAAACATTGAAAATTAAAAATTGGAAAGTAAGGTTTTGAGATGAGAAGAATGTATGTCTGTCGGTCTGTCCCCTTAATGCATTTTTGGTACAAAGTACGTAGCTCTCGTAGACTTAACATTGACTCAAATTAGAGATGAATTTGACTGAATTAAAATGATATGAATTCAAAGTGTAAATGATTTTACTGGGAGATAAGCATGGCGGCGGAGTCAGGAGTCGAAGGATTTGAAATTCCAACAGTCGGAGCTAACTATTTTCTCCAGAGTCTGCTACTCTGCCAGGGCTGCGGAGTCGGTCTTTCTCTCTCCGGAAACACTGGAAATAATGATTATTGAGCTAATTCGTTTTAAATTTCATCCTAAAGTTATATTTTTTTTCTCGATAACGGAAAATAAAAGGGCTTTACGTTTAAACGGAAAGAAAGAACTGTAAACGATTTTATTTTTTGAAGTGATACCTTTTTATGGGAGGGTAAACCGATTTGTGACATAACGCGTAACGGCGCAACTCTCGTCTGGCATTCCTTTCGTTCGCGCATACGATAGAAGCGCGCATGCTCGGGGAAATTCTGTTTCTTTACTGTTTGGGTTAACTTTAAGCGTTAAATGATAGTAGAAAAAGTAATGAAACTAACAGAAGATGGATGATCGTCGCAGCATAAAACAATCTCCTAACGAAAGATAATTTTAACAATACAATGTAATACCAAAAACATTGTAAACAATACATATTCGAAACATCATTCAATTTTTAAATTTATTTTCAAAACAAAAACTTTTTTGAGATTAGTTATACTAAAAATATCTTGCTTCATTTAGGGTTTTGAACTGCAATAAGATGTACATATTTTAAACGAACTTCATCCCCGCAGATTCCGCAATGCGGGGGCTGGGGACGACCGAGAAAACAAAAAAATAATGATCACAGAATAAAAACAAAACTTTAAAACAATCACTCGTTATAAAGTTAGTTTTTTTTGGGGGGGGGGGGGGGGGGTGATCCAATAACGTGTGCGGTTAGTGTTCCTGGTGATTTTTGCAGGGGGGAGGGGTAAAATATAGATCCCAGCCTGATCGTAATAATACGCCAATTTTATCGTTTCAGGTTTAAGCTTAACCTTGTGGTTTGTTTATTGTGGTGATAACATTTATTTACAATTAACGTTTTAAAACAGCAAATAGTCTTTAAATATATTTTCAAAGCAAAAACATTTTTACGATTAGTTATTCTAAAAATATCTCGTTTTATTAAGGGTTTTGAACGGTGATAAGGTGTACATATTTTAAACTAACTTCATCTCCGCAGACTCCACAACGCGGGGGTTGGGGACGGCAGAGAAAACAAAAATAATAAATAAATATTTGATTTGTTCATCACAGAGTAAAATATAAACTGTTTCGTTAGTTTGAGTGTTTTTTCTGATAAACGAAATATTATTATATGAAACATGGCTTGAAAATGATGATACTAAAACTATTTAAGCTTTTTAAAAAATTGTGCAATTAAAGCCTCTAAATATAAGAGCTGGAGGCGTTGCAGTTTATCACAATGATCTTGATTGCATAAATATTGTCACCCCAAATATAGGATTACATGTTAATATTGCTGCAAGCTTTAATACGGCTACACAAAACGATATTGGTGTAATGTGTATAGTGGAATGTCTCAATAAAGCAAAGCAACAAATTACACAGGCCAACAAAAAAAAAAAAATTTTTTGTGCCTAGGATTTTATAACTAATTTAAGCTATATTTGGGCCGCTGAATCTAAATATGAAATCAGTTTTTCTCTATCAAATCTACTTTTTTAGATACTGATCATCTGATCACCCTTCTGATACTAATGAAGGTGACAGTGATTATGAGGGCATATCATCAATTCCTCAACGTTTCAACCAGGATAAGTTAAGTGACCTCACCAGAGATCTCAACTAGTCAAAAGAAGCTGTTGAATTACTGGCATCCAGGTTGAACGACAAACATTTACTGGAACAAGGAACGTAAATCTCCTTTTACCATACAAGAGAAAAGGGTTTGCTACCCTTCGTCTCTCAAGAAGACAATCTTGAATTTTGTCACGAAATTAAAGTACTCCTGGAAACAATATCTCTTCCTGAATATTTTCCAGATGATTGGCGCCTATTTATTGACAGCTCAAAGCGAAGTTCGAAATGAGCCCTCCTACACAATGGGAACAAACATGGTTCCATACCAATTGCTCACTACGAAAATAAAAGAATATAAAAAGAAAATTAATTTGAATTCTGAAATTTTGAACTCAAATTATGTTTTTCGCAATCAAGAACTGAGAGGGGACCCTACTCATTTGAGTTATTGTTTCTAGAAACGGCTTCTGTTCCCCCCAAGCCTGCCTCTCCTCCTGGGCGGTTACGTGCGCATAGTTGTGTGTGTGCGTAGACTTGTGTGTATGCACGTAGGCGTGTGTGAGTGTATGTGTGTGAAGTCGTGTATGTGTTTGAACGTGCGTGTGCGTAGGACATGGACGCCTCCGACCAGGAGAAGCGGATAGCTCAAAACCGGAGCAGCCGCGCCGCGCCGCCAGCAGAGGACGGTGGGCGGTGGTGCTGCATAGGCTTCTGGTCCAAGTTGAAAAAGGCACGGACACCAAAAACGATCAAATGAGAACAATAAGCAATCGTGATTGCTCAACAACATAGGTTTGGCTTTTGAGAAGATAAAGTATCATGAACATCAATGGGTAATTTGTGTGAACTTGAAAATGGTAAACCTTCTTCTCGAACAGGAAATGGCCACACCAAATATCCTTGCTTCTTTTGCTTCTGGGATAGCAGACAAAACACATCACTGGGTCAGAAAAGACTGGCTTCAAAGAGAAAACATGGACGTTGGGGAAAAGAATATCATTAATGACCCCTTTGTTGCACGAGAGAAAATCATCTTTCCTTCACTGCATATCAAACTGGGCCTTATGAAGCAATTTGTAAATGCTCGTATAATAAGGCTTGTATGTATGACTATAATGTAGGCTGTGTATGGCATATGTAAAGGCTCGTATATAAGAACGGATCGTGCTTTGCATATATAGGGGAAAAAATGCCTCCTGCCTTCGTAAATTCGATGAATGAGGCTGAGCGAAAAGCTTGGACTTCATTTGTTGCAGTTTCAGTAATTTTCTTTGCAAACGCAAAGCTGAAAACTATGCTGAACTGGTAAACGAGATGCTAACAGTTTCAAATCCCTTGGATGTAACATGAGCATTGAGGTGCACTATTTACACAGCCACTTAGACCGTTTTTCTGACAATTTAGGAGACACCACTGAGGAAACAGATGAAAGATTTCACCAGGATAATTAAAACTCTGGAGGACAGCTACCCAGGAAGATGGGGTACGCACATGATGGCAGATTACTGCTGGAATTTAAAAAGGATTTGTCCCATAATATATTCAAGAATGTCACGGAAAAGAAGCTTCCAAAGCATTCAGTGAGTAGATAGTTTCATTCAGTACTTTTTCCCCTTTCTTTGTTTATTATAAACATCCAAGAATGTCACGGAAAAGAAGCTTCGGAAGTGTTCAGTGAGTAGTTGGTTTCATCTTTGATTTTTTCCTCTATCTTAGTAATATATCATTATTTTATCGTATATAATTAGTATATTGTATTTGTATGTATTTATTACTATATACAAATATAATAATTTTTAAATTTCATAATAAAAAACCGTGCTCAGTATATTTATTTGATCTATTGATTTAACTGTAAATAGTGTATGGTATATTTCACTAAAATGTTATATCTCAGAAATTTGACCTCCTAGGCAAAACCTAATGCCGTATTTGAAATCAGGGCATCAAATTCATATGAAATCAACTCAAAGTACCCCGGCATCAAAATGTGTGTTGACCAGTGTTATTATTGCCAACACATATCTATCTCCAAACAGAAGTATTTCAAGTATTATTCAATTTATTTATAAACAGCTTTGAAATTATACCCAAGAAGGCTCTGCTTTAGATAATGAAGATTATTATACAATTCCTTTAATTTTAACCGGAGATTTTAATGTTAATTTTGCTTCTGATCGAGCTAAAAATTTAGTATCGTTTCTACAATCCAAATTACAATTACAAATGATTAATAAGCCAGAAGAAGCCACTACAAGTCACTGAACTGTACTCGATGCAGTCTTTGCAAGATTTTTAGATAACATGCAATGCAAAATTTTGTTGTTTATTATATCTACCATAAGCCAATTGCTACTTTCATAAAATTAAATAATGATAATAATTTAATCCTATGGGGGAAAGTTATCACTTCTGCCGAGCGTTCCGTGACGCACATTTTATGAAAATTATTTAGCTATGGGTAATTTTGTTTCTAAAATAAATATTTGTTTATTTTAATTTTGGTTAACTGGGGGGGGAATAAAAATCTGAGCCGCGCTCTTTTTTAATTCATAAGAAAGAGCTGAAAACGTTATATATATATATATATATATATATATATATATATATATATATATATATATATATATATATATATATATATATATATATATATATATATATATATATATATATATATATATAAACTTTGATGTGCTTGAAAAAACTCTTCTCTTTTTTTTTTTTTTTTTTGAAGATGTGTAAAGTCTTTTTTTTTTTGAACAATTAATATGTTGCTGCTTATGCATTGCTTAATGATTCAGAACTACTTTATTTGCTTGTTTAGTTATTTACTACATACATTTCACTTCCTTTCTTTTAGAAAAAGTGAGTGGCATATTTTGTTTTAAGAAGGTATATTTGACATAGTAGCAATCTAGCTTATGAAGAGATTATTTATCAGATGCTAGAAAACCGTTAGCGGTATACTAGAAATTAGGCTAGTTAAATTCTGAATGGAACTTTTTTTTTCTCTCAAAATTCTAAATGACGCAAAAGATTTCATTTCATGCGATACTTAATGTAAGAAGGAAATCATAATGATAGCAAGAATTTTGCCAATTTTTTGCATAAATCTGTTGCATTTCAAAGAGATACGAAATACGCTTGAATTTCTCTCGAATTTTAAGCTCTTTACTTCTTTAGTCTACATTCTTGTAAAAGTTTTTTTAAAAAAGGGAAAAAAAAACGCGAAAGAAAGCTTAATGTCAAAAATATCCCTGAAAACAACAACAAAATAAATAAAAAATGACAAGTTAATAAATATTTAAAAAATTACAATTTGGAAAGTATGTGCGTGTCAGTCTGTCTGTCCCCGGTTGAGTCAGTGGTGAATACAAGGGGAGGGTCATGGGGGTCACTCCCCCCTAAACCGTCAACAACAGTATTCGTCCACACTGATATGAAATACTTTATGCATAAAATGTAAATGATTTTAGGTTCTTTTTAATTCATTAACTATTTTTTAAAACAAATATTTGGACTACTACTTCGTTTCATTGCTCATGAAATTAATTTGAAACGTTTTCCCCCAGTTACGTGTCTTATTCCTGGACGATTTGGTTCTTTGTATTGACCCCCAAGCAGTTTCAGATATTTTTCGTACCTAAAACTGTAGGTTGGTTATGGGGGTCACTCTTCTTTGTTCGATAGATCACGGCGAGGACATCTCATCCGATACAAGCCTGGATTTTGTTGGGTGGCTTTTCATCAATAAGCTCCCTTGTTTTACATTGAAAAATGTTAACCCCAACTGATCTGTGCGATATTATCTGCAGTTTTGTGTGAATTAACATTGTAATAACTGTGTCTCAGAACCAGACTATTTTATGTTACATAGTCACTACTACACGGGACACAAGAAAAAAGTTTGTGTGGCGCATGCAAAGGATTGGATTCGCGCTCTTTTAACACTGTTAAATTGTATAAAACGTTTTTTTTTTTTTTAAATTTTGTTTATATGGCTCGATGCGGAATAGGATTCTACGCACAATGCACTAATAAACGGAAAATCGCAATTTTCGGACTTACGTCAATCTGACTCTTGGGTACAGATATATGTGGTTATCAAAATAATGGAAACACTTGGGAAATTTTTTGGGAATTGCTACTCTGCAGTAAATGTTCTGTTTATAAAGGTGCTCTTCTGACTGTAATCACTCACACTAGTGAATCCAGATGATGATTGAGTTCTGTGGTCACTTTTTCTGCTGTTGTTTGCTTTTTAGGCACTACAACCCACTTTAATACCCGTCGGTTTCTTTTTCTGAGCTTCTTTTTCCGTCCACTATTTTGCTTTGTCGAGCTTGTCTTATCACGCTGTGTGTATGCTGTCATTACCTTTAGATACTGTACCTCTAGAAACACCAAAAAATTGAGATGTTTCAGATACATTTACTCCAGCTATACGCGCTCCAACAATTTGGCCTCTTTAAAAACGTGAGAGGTCCGACATGTCACGCTCTCGAAAAAATCCAAAACTTCCAGAACTTCCGTTAAACCACCATATACTACCAGAATATATATATTGCTATTTATGAAAAAAACAAATATCTTGTTTTATTCTTCATTACTTACGAAGCGCATTCAAAAATGACACTTTTATTCACAGGTGGTTCCACTATTTTGATAACAACCTGCACGTCCTTTTACTTTTCTGCGCAAAAGTATTTCTTACTTCTATGGTACATTCATTGCTTCTAGATTTTTACTATAGATTGAGCAATGTTTTTTCCCAAGTTTTGCAATTTAATTGATAGATTGAGTTGGTAGAACAATTTGAAGAAATTTTAATTCTTGAAACTAATTATAACCTGCGAAATGAGTAAAAAAATTATAAAGCTGCGTCTAATTTTTTTTTTTCAAAAAACTCTTAAAATAAAAAAAAAAAAACATCAACATTTTAACCCTCATAGTAGAGGGTCTATTCGTCTAGTCTTATTCGAAAAACTCTTCTGCTTTGCAAACGAAATCTGCTGATTTCTTTCAACGGTTGACTTTTTGACTATATTCTATGGTTACTTATGTTTTGATAGGATTTATCGTATGAACTGGCTAATGTACCGGTATGCTTATGTACATAATTTATTCGTAACAATAATACAAATGAGGCTAAATATAAACCTTTTTTTTTAAAATAACTACATCAATACATGAGAGTATTTTTACCGTTTATATTTATTTAGAAGCAAAAGAGAAATATTTGTTATTCGAGAAATAACTTTCACTTTGAAAAAGCAGTTTTAAAATGCAGTGTATTTTGTTGCCACTAAGTAGAGATTAGTTTTGAAATGTTTAAAAATTCTTGGGTATTTTAAAATGGGTCTTTAGGTAGTAATACCCAATGGTTCCTCCGAAACTGCGATTACATTTATGTTGGGTAATATTTATTAAATTAAATACATAAATGTTCAATGGTTACGTCATAATATTTTAATAACAAATGTGAAACAATGGTAGAAGCATATTTTTCACCGTAAGGATTCAGAGACAAAAAAAAAAAAAAAAAAAAATTAATTTTGACATCTTGAATTCAAATTGTTTTTCGCAATCGTGTTTGTGTGTGTGTGTGCAGGCATGAGTGTGTAGGTATGTGTGTGTGTCGGTGTGTGTGTGTATGTATGTATGTGTGTGTGTATGTATATGTGTGTGTAGGTGTGTTTGTATATGTGTATGTATGTGTGTGTATGTATATGTGTGTATGTATATGTGTGTATGTATGTGTGTGTAGTATGCTTGCGTGTGTAGGGATATGGACGCAACCTGGAGACTTTGTTTTCTAGAAGAGCAGTATTGGGAGGGACCAGTCGACGGTTTTGCTGCAGAGGAAGGCAGGGGAAAAATCAAAAGACATCATTAAGCATTCAAATAAGAACAATGAGCAATGTGATTGCTCAAAAAAAAAACTAAGCTAATTGGAATCTTTTTAACTGTAACGTGGCATCGTCTTTGCTAAGCAATGAAAAAATCTTATCTCTCTTGTTCGAAATCTTCAAAAGATGTAAAGGAATGTTCAAAAGATGTAGAATTACAGCAGGTAAACGTATTTATACACACACACACACACACACTTTTAGATTTAAAGGAGTAGATTTATAACAATATTTGAATGAAAATCATTTGGGCATGTTTTCTTCTTTCTGTTCCTTTTAGTATTGTTTTTGTTCTGACCCATGCCTTCACTTTACCTAATGTACTCAGGGTTGACGAGACGCTATGTCCGCCTACTTTATGTCAGCCTTGTCGGAAACTAGTGGCCCGGCCTTTAAGGGGGCTCGGCTTGAAATCGGAAAAATGTAAGTGTTATAAGTTTTACGGGAGGAGGGAGCGGCGACAAAACTGACAACTTGATTCTGAGTACCCCTGCCTGTAATACACTTAAGAATGCCAAAATAATAAATCAAATGGTTCAAATCATGCTTTACTTTCAAATATTCAGTATAATACGGAATTTTCCCGAAATGGCGAATGAATGGAATTATTGTTTCTCTTTTGAACATAGGAATGTGTTGTCCGTAAACCTCTTAAATAAATAAATTAAAGGGACTTAGAATAATTAAACTCTTCGCACTTTTCGTATTAGCAAGTATCGTTGGATTGAATATGATTGCATTAAATGACTTTTCTTCCATTTCTACAGGCGGATAAAAGCATTTGAAAGCTTAATGCAATTCCGAAAATGAATTTTCTTGTTTACATTAGAATAAGAGATTAAAAGCCCTATTGGATATTTGGATAGTTTTAATCATGCTGAATTCAAACGAATTGCCAATCTTTTTTTCTAAGTGTTGCGCCTGATTATGTATAGTCTAAGTAGATGACAGGAAATAACTAGCCGGTAATGCAGGGTCTGCGTAACTTCGTATTAGGGCTGTAACTTATAGATTTACTGACTGATGAAAAGACTGTTGATTTTTCAGAAGCTTAATATTATTGAAATTTTTACAGTACTAGGGGACTCCGCCCCCTGCTCGTTGACGCTCACCAACCCCCGAAGATATCTTCGCAATCTTATTTGGTTCTCAAAGATTTAAATCGTCAGTTTGAAAGATACGGAATGAAAACACATTATGAGTAACCTTTGGAACAAAAAGCACCTCTTCCCTGAGTTCCAAAATAACTTGTACCAACTTGCAGAGCCATAAGGGCTAAAGTGCTCCTGAGCATTGCAAAATTGCATTTTTGTACGTTTGAAAGGTCGCTTTCATATTCGTGATCTCTAGTAATATATTTTGCTCTTTAGCTCGGGGTTTAAATTGAGTTGAGCCTAAGATTTTCTGTTAAAATCGAAACCCTTAAAATTTGTGAATAAGAAAGAAGAAACAAACGAATCTAAAAGACGTAACTATAGCAGCGCCAAATAAAACATCAATAATTGGAATGGAGATGAGATTTTTCGAACTTGAGTAAAACGATAACTTGTAACTTTTTTTCCTTTGGGCTTAGACCTGGAGTAAAAAAAGCCGCTTTTTTTCAGTGGTGTCAAAAAAAAAAAAAAAAAAAAAAAAACTGTGACAATTCCTTTACTTTTTACTAATGAAGTTAAAAAAGAAAGTAGTACCTAAATTTCAGCTAAGCCTGAAACGAAATTCGAGCTAAAGACAACTAACTCCCTTCGTAATAAAGTTACAGCATTGAAACAAAATGCATAGAATGCGGAGAATTCCACCCTTTCCAACAATATATAAAATTAATATAGGCAAGTAATTTTCACCCCCCCCCCCCCCCTTTAATAGGCAATTTACACGATATTTGAGCTCAAAAAATTAATTACAAAAAAACTAATCCGAAATTTAAAAAACAAAACCCCAGGTGCAAACCACCGGGCTCGAAGTAATTTTCCACAAAATGTCCAGGCTGTAGGTGCTGTGGGGTCTGCTGGATGTAGACAAGCCACAGATTTCCTTTCAGAATTTCTTTGACCTTCTTTTTTTTAACATAAAGAGAAAATGTTGGGGTCTGCACAAACATGCTCATAAAACTTTTTTGTTTATGATGGAATTTTTTTTTATATCAGTTACATTTTTAAACAAACGGAGGCACTAGCGTTAAATTAATGGCCTTTTTTTCTTCGAGGAGCAGCAGAGCGGCGCGTTTCAATCGTTTTTCTCACAGATGAGTGGTATGAAGCAGTATTACAAAAAAAAAAGTCAACCCTTATTTTCAAAACAGGCAACCAATTCATCGAATCACTCTTTTTCACGATGGAGAGGCTCCACAGATAGGTCCTGATGTCGATTTTTGGAGACAGTGATATCCTTAGTCGAGGTTTCTGCATGAATGGACCCCATGTTCAATGGATCTTGCACCTTGTGACTTCCAGTTGTGGGTCTATTTAATTTTAGACTTGTACAGAGATCCGCCTATTTGCTTGGCCCAGTCAAAAATAGCAATATTCCATCGTCCGTTACGTACAACCCTTGAAATGCTTTTTAACACTGCGCACGGTGTTTTGTATCGTCTTAAGATATAATTCTCAATTTCTCAATCATGGGAAATACTTATATTGAAACACTTATACAGTGTACCCACTAAAGTCTCTAGTTATCCTCTTAATTTCGGAATGACTACTGCTATCTTTACAAACGTAGTGTCTAGGTATAGTAATTGGGGTATGCGCTACCGAATGAGGCCCTCACAGCGTCACCTGGTGAAAAGCTGCGGAGTTAGCTTTCGTATCGAAAACGCAATGAGATAGGGAAAATAACTGAATTAAAAAGTTGTAGAGCCCTTTCGATTTAATACGAATACACACCTCATCGACATGGATGTGAAGAACAGAATGGTTATAACATGCATTTGGTTTTTGTGATTTCACGTAAACGTCCAGGAATTACGTTCCTATTATGTCAAAGTTTGGACATAAGGAGAAATAATAATTTTCCGGGTAAAATATGACACCGACATGTCATATAAAGGTATATTGTTACAGATTGTTATTTTTTTCTTTCTGAGAACATCTTCTAACTTCACAGTAAAGGAAATCACGGAAAAACCAAAACACGTTTTAGCGTTCTCTTCTTTGCATTGCTTGTTCACAAGGTGACTTTTCGTACTACATCGATGATGCTCTGCAACTTTGTGAATCACTTTATTCCTCAATTTCAACCTGTATTCAAGAAAGAAATTGTAACTCAGCAGTTTTCCACCAGGTGGCGCTGTGAGTGATCTCATTCAGTAGCACATATCTGATTTACTATACCTAGACACTAACTCTACGCTTATAAAGATAGCAGCAGCCATTCCGAAACTAAGAGGGTTACAAGGGGCTTCAGTGGGCACACTGAATAGATCAAAATGAGCTTTACTATAATATTGTCTCCTTAATTGAGCTCCAATGCTACCTTCTTGTCAAAAATGTATTTGAAAAAGAATATTTTGCTTCATTCTAAACTAAAATCTCTTTGTTTCTTAGCATGCATGTGCAAACCGCACAACATTCTCTTTCCAATCCCGGATGTTAATTTAATCCCAAAGAGAAGCCCGCGAATAACGCACGTTTGAGCGTTTCCTAATGATGTCAGGAAGATTACCATTCCGTCATTATGAGTGAAATTTGAAAATATTGATTTTTCAATTTGAATTACAGCGATGTTGCGTACGAGTGCCTTAACGATTGGAAAATGCTTAATTTATTTAAGGGTGTGCGTTTGGTAAATGTAGCTGAATCGATTAATTTCGAACTTGTGTCGTCAGATGAATCGATTTGTTTGTTTTCAAAAAGAGAGGAGATTGAATTATATTTTACAGTAATCTACGACGCATTTTGGAGATGCTGTTTAATGAAAGGAAGAAGATTGACATTCCTTTAAGATTTAAACTCTTTCTGAAAAGCACAAAATAAAACAAAGCGGCTATAATTTAAACCTGTCAACTGCCTCCTACATTTTTAATCATTACGAAGTACAAACGTAACACGGTGCTTTATTGATTTTTCTATTATAAAATGCCTGCTGGATGATGTTTTTCAGGTTCAAAATCAATAAAAAATGCAGATTCAATTTTCTGAAAAAGCTTGAATGAAACTAAATGAAAAGTTCAAGTCGCAATAAATGATTTTGAATACTTAAAAATGAGCATATAATTAGGAAACCTTTTAACAAAATAGAAACGTTTTCTCCTCTTGATAACATTTTCTTAGTTTAATTCATACGTGGTGCCATAATAAGTTTTGTATGTAATAGATTTACTACTCAAAGTATTCTCATCTTTACTCCGTAAAGCAGAAATCTCCTGAGTAGCATTTAAAAAAATTTGATCGTATAGATGATTGGTAAATTTTTTAAAAGTTTCATTTGGTATCCTATCCAATCATATCTGAAGCCGAATAGTTTATTGATGAACATTTAATATTGGTTTACTTTACACATATTTTATTTTTAAAGACAATTTCTTAAGTTACTTTCCCTTTCCAAAAATCACAGATTCCACTTTCCAATATTGCTGCCAAAAACGGTGAAAAAGAATAGCAATTATTAATTTAATTTCTTAATCAAGTAATGAACTGCAGAACAACCTCGATTTAATGATTGTCTAGGAACTGAAAAAAGATATCGTTAAATCAAGGATATCGTTAAATCGAGGAGCACAGAAATTCGTTAATACAGACAAATCCGGACCAGTGAAATGTATCGTTAAATTGAGGAAATCATAAAATCGGGTATCGTTAAATCGAAATTATACTGTAATTGCCTAAGATCTGATTTAGGTTGACCTCGAGTCCCTTGATCGAGTTTCCTCCTTCGAGTTATATTGAAAAATGGGGACAAAAAATATGACAAACACGATGGTATGGGGTTGTCTAAGCAAAAGATGCAGAAAATCGTCTGAGTATGATTTCGCGGTTGTAAAAGATACCTTGAATATTCTTGTGGCTAAAAGACTCTTCGCAATGTTAAATTCCTGAATCGACATCGTGAGAGCTCAGGTGCCTCAATCTGGTGAACAACTGGGCGGCAAAATTCTCATATTGTAACAGCAACCCGCCTATAGATCTGCGATAGAGTCTAACAGGTCTCAGCAAGTGGTGAGAAGCTAATACGTATCCTTAATTAAGAAAAAAAATATTACTTAAGCAGTAATTGTATTCTTTTCTAAAACTAACCAAAACACCAAGCGAAATATCAACTAAGTTAATGCATTGGAAATTTATCGTCAATTTTTGGTACGCATCTTCGAAAAATCCATTAAAATTAAGAAGCCGTCAAGTAAAATAAAACAGGTCATTGGTTTTCATTTAAAGTTTCATCAAAATCTAAAATAACACGCCAACTAAGTTAAATGATGGTAAAGGCTCCGTTATTTATTGCCAATCTCGTCAAGTTACCACTCCCACTTTATGGTATAAAAAATACAACGCAACCGCATTATTTCTAGTAATTCTCTATTATGAGGTTTTTGCCAACACATGTCCATTTAGATTGTTAATGAATTAAATCCACGCCCCTGTAATAACAAGTCTCCTAATCCAAAGTATTATGGAGACGTTGATTAAATATCAAAGATCCAATGAAAATACGAAAATAATAAAGCTCAGATGGCGCAATTCTTGTCGGAGTAAAATATTCTGCTCATGTGGAGTTCATACTCACCTGAAACGTAACTGAAACCGAACATGAGCCATTTTAAGTTTTTGCCTTACGTTTCTGTTTTACGGCAATGTGGAGCCTCGCCCTAATTGCATTCTTTTATAAAACTGACTAAATTATTATTATTATCGTTCTTGTTTGTCATTGGTTCTGTGCTTTTACTACTCTCAGCTTACAATTTTCTATCAGAAGAAAAACGTGTTCAATCTCAATTAAAACAAAGATTGTAGTGATAAAAGCGAATTGATTTTTTTAAAAACTCCCCGCTGCCTCTTATGCTCAGTCCTCTAATGCTCTCCTACGATTAGCATCGGGTGTCCCAATAGAGTCATGTCCGTTTCTAAGCAATTTAGATCCCCAATTTCGGTTGAAGCACTTGATCATCATTGTTACGGTCAAGTTATAGTAGGTGATCAGATTCTAAGGAGTATTAATGTTCCAAATTCATTTATTTTGACATTTTTTTCTTGTGAACATAATAATTTGATTGACAAAATAAACAGCAAACAAAAGTAACCACTTTTCAATAACGCAATCCCATACCACTACTTATTAACGTGCAAGAAGTTGAGACACATCTTGATATTTAATTTTAAATTTTTCAAGCAGTAAAAGCTGGTTAAATACTTTTGAAATGTCCGAAAGCTAAGCATTTTTGACTCTCTGACTATTGAATCGAGCATCGAATTCTCATTTCTATGATGGGGACAGTATTCCCCGTGGCAGCATTGTGTGTGTTGCTCCTACCCGGGTTGCGGAGTTGAAGGGAAAATGAGAGACTCCGACTCCGGAAATTTTAGTACCTCCGACTTTGATCTGACACCTTTACCCCAAAATCTTTTCGACTCTGACGCCTTGACTCTTACTATACTTGTGGAGAGGATCTATGGATGAAACATACGCCTGCATAGTTTATTTTTCTTGTTTAGCTGTGAGCCGATTTTAAGGTAAGATTCGGAACCATACTGCGTAATTGGAGTACGGCAAATGAAGCAGTTTGCAATATGAACGCTCTACGCATCCTGTTACGAGCTATCCGGGATATGAACCAGGAACGTCTGCAGCGAAAAGGTCAACTGCAAGAACCTTTTTCAAGTAGACGATCCCAGAAGCAGAAATAGTTAGAGAGAAGCCCGCGCGCGCGCAAGACAAGTGGCGAGAGAAAGAGGGAGAGAAAGCAACACTCGATCAATATTACATTCTCGCATTTCGTCGCTCGAAATAGCAGCAACCACCACACACACCATCCCACATTCCACCCCCGCAACCGAAGCCATTCATCCCAAGAATCGTTCGCAAAAGCCCCGATCTTGCCGTTCTCTTTCGTTTGTTTTCTTCCTAATTCGGGGAAGTCTTTTCTTTGTGTTTGAACAAACTTTCTTTTGTTCAATTCGCGCGTATATGTGGAAACCTCTTTTACCGTGGGCGTTATTATTAGCTTGGAAGCGGACGTAAAAGGGCTTTTCAATCTCGGTAATTAAGAGATCCGGTTTCTGTCTGGGAAGTCCGGCAAGAAATGCTAGACGCCGTCGTGGTGGATGCGAGATTTCTCAGGCGAGAGATTGCAATTAATTCATTTGAAAAAGCGGGGCTATTATTTTTCTAAAAGTCTTCGAGGTGAAGATTTCAATTTTGGAGTATTTATTAATTTGGTTATCTGTATTGAACCGAATGACTAGTTTGAGAGTTTCAGAGACTCTCCACCCCCTCCCCCTTCTTGTTTTGCTTCAGTTACGAAAAGTGTGTAGAACGTAGATGTATGGTTCGCATGTGCAGCAATTAAGGTAATTTGTTTGGTATAACATCCTTAAAAACAGTTAAGAGCAACCTATACATTAACTGTACAGGTCTAGGAGTTTCGTTTCTATTTCAAAAATTACTTTGAAATAAGTTAAAATAGTAAATTAAAAACAACTTATACTCACACATACAAATATACAGTAGACTCGCGCTACAACGTGATTTGACTTACGTGAAATAGCTATAACGAAAGTTTTCCCGAGTAAAGAATTTTAGAGTTAACTTGAGTTCCTCGACCACAACGCGAACATTTTCAACATAATTTCGGCAGAAAACAGAAGATAAAGTCATCACCTTTTCTTGTAATTTCGCTCCTTTTGACCAATTGTCTGATGAGCATGCGCTGTCAGGCTAAGACCGATTACAATCCTTGCATAGTTTGCAATTTTGTGCATTGAAAAAATATTTTGTGTTGAATAATATGGCTTTTTAAAAATACAGTAAAAATTCACTTCTTTACATAAGAAATGGTAATATATAGCTGAGAAATGGTTTTAAACAGCTTGAAAGGTGTTTACAAATGCCTAAAATGATTAGGTATGTTTATAAAAGAATCGTCTGTATATCTTTTTGCACAACGCGAAATTTCAACTTACGCGAAGGGTTTTGGAACGCATTCCTCGAGTGAGTTGAAACTCAACTATATATCACCGCTTCCTGGTTACCGTAAGTTCTTGAATCCTGTTCTTTCTTCAAAGTACCACTAAGTATCAGTGCGTATATTTTCCTATTACTTCAAGTCATTTAAATTGGAAAAATAGTATAAAAAGAAACCGAGGCTTGAAATACATGCTGTGAGAAGTAGTGAAGGAATTTGGAAGTTAAGTGCTGTGTTCTTGGAAACTTTTACAACTTTGCGTATTGCTTTCTAGCAGCAAGACACAGGTTCAAGGTAAAAGCCATTCTACAGAGAATTCTATTTGGAAGGAAATGGGGGGGGGGGAGAATGGGTCCACATCTGAGCGTTCTTTTTCAAATTGAAACCATCGCCAGTAAGTTCTTCGACTTCAGGAAATATAAGTTTCTGCGCAGTGAAAATTTGAAAGTAAAAAGACAAATATCTAAAAGCATATAAAGGAAACTGTTGCATATGCAGAATAATAACAAATTTAGTTTACATAAATTTTATACAATCTTCAATAGTTTCCGGAAATGTATTTACTTATTTTTTTGATAATTATGTTTCTATTTAAAAATTTAGTCTCGTTGGAATGTCTCAACTCTTCGAAAGTCGAGAAGTTTTTTAAGCTTGACCTGCGCTGGCTGGACAGAGTCTTAGTGTTTAATGTTTGCTAAGCGAGCACCCTTAACCCATTGGCAGACTATAAATATGAAATCGATGACACTTGATTTTAAGAACCTCTATTCTACGATCATTACCTATTTACGAACATCTTACTGTGCCCGATGAACTTTTCATTGAAGCAATGCAAATCGATTTCACGAAATCTTGATTTTATGACTGTTTTTATTTTTTCCCAAAGACTTCACAAAATTGGATGTCAACAAATATTCTCATCGTTCTTGATTGGAATAAATTTTTTAATGTCTTGTTAAACTGACCTCAAATGATACATTTAAAATCATTTTCACAATCGCTCTTGGTGCGTTTAAACGAACATTATGTCACATTCATAAGAGTCAAAATATTCATTCAAACCTGGTCGGATTTTTTTGCTTAATTAAAAGTAAACTTATCACGTTGTACCTCGAAAATCCGCTATGTGCATAATTGTTTCAACAAGAAGAAAAAACGACAGGAACTTGCATGATTTTAATTGTTCCTAATTTTTATTTAGTCTTTAATGCAATGAATTAGTTTTGTTATTTATTTTCTCAGTATTTTTGCACACGACATCACACATTTAATTTTCATGTATTGGGTTTAGAAGCAGTGTTCTCCGTAAAAAAATAGCGGAACGTGCATTTTTTGATCATTAGAATGAATATTCGCATCATGATTTTCGGGATTGATCCGCAATACAAAATTGCTGTTGATTAAATGAAAAATCCTATTTATTGCACATAGCGGGTATTACAGCTGCAATGACGATATGCTTTAATGAATTATTAGGATATTGAACTCGTAATTTTGATTCAGTACTTTCCTTTTTATTACTGCTAAATGCGAAACAGAAGCCTCCTCAGAATATAACATTTAAAATTGGTAGAATGAAGTAAATATTTTAAGGCACTTAACTTTCTAAAGAAACAGACAACACATGGAAATATTTCTTTTTTCGTGCATCATTAGTGAAATTTTTTTTTGTGCTAAAAACAGAGCTAATCTAAAAAGCTATATATATATATATATATATATATATATAGAGAGAGAGAGAGAGAGAGTCAATTCGCGATAACACGAATCTAAAGGGACTGATAAAAAACTTCGACTTATCAAAAGTTCGACTTGCCGCTAGTTTCGGTTTTCAACATTTTATTATTAAAAATCATCGAATAGTTTAACTAATATGTACATATAACAGACAAAATTACAGAACTTAAAAGTTTTTAAGCACAATAGGCACAGTTTAATCAAAAATATTGAGAAAAAATTAAAAGCATGGTTTTGATTTCGATGCTGCTGGAAACACTTAAATAGAACTGATTCTACTTTAGGAAAGGTGCACATCTTTATTCGTTCCAAATTCGGATTCATGGATTCTACCGCTTTAGAGAAGTTTCTCTTTTTCTTTTAATATCATTGAAGGAGTACTTGCTTTAATAGTAAAGAAAACTCACTCTGTCTCTCAGGAAATTATCAGCAAATGATTAAACTGAAGAATAAAGGGTAACGCATCTTTACTTAGGTCTGCCTTTGAATACAGGTACAACCAGTTGACAACTTGACAGCTTGAAAGCAAATTCGTAGACCAGCAACGAGTCAAAGTGTAAACAGTACAGTACAGCAAAAGGAAACAAGCTAACTCATTTTCGCATGTGTAACTCCTTTATCTCATGTTCACTTGTTTCTTTCTTTTTTTTGTTTCGTTCTTTCAAAATAAATTTCGGGTTATCTTTAAAAAAACTTCGAATTACAGTAATATTTGAGTTATCGGACTTCGAGTTATCGCGAATTGACTATATATATATATATATATATATATATATATATATATATATATATATATATATATATATATATATATATATATATATATATATATATATAAATAATATTAAAATAAAAAAATTAGGAATAACAATTTTTATTTTTAGTGTTCATCATATTTTTTTTTAATGAATAACAGTTTCTTTTTCAATTTCCAAAGTGAAAATCATGTTTCTCATATAACAGAATTTTTTTCATTATTTTAGTTATTACTGTTTCCAAAGCCTGTTATCTAAGTATACTTACTTGTAACAATTGGAGGACGAAATCTTCTAGTGCCCTCTCATTCTCAATTTTTTGAAGTATTAATAACAGCGCAGTTATATATGAAAGAAGTTTTTCTTGGTACAATATATTTTGCCATTTCACTTCAAATATGGCGAAAATAATTAAGTTTTTGTTAACATTACATTTAATCGAATACCGAGCATCGCTTTATTGACAATACCAATATCCATTTTTTTTCAAGAGCTTATAATCTCAATTGAATATCTATCAGATGCCATTTAAGAATTGAATATTGATTTATTTGATCCTAGTAGCATCATAAAACTCATATATCTCCGAAAAAACTTTCTCTGAACCAATATTTGATGCAAAATTTCAATCATGAAAATCCAGATCCACTTCAAATATTGAAAAGCCATTGAAAAGTGCCTCTAGCAAAATCACTTTAACTGCAGTGGCAGTCACCCTCTGCATACATGAATGCAAAAATCGATGGCTCTAGAGCATTTTTAGAGGGTTATCTTCGCAAAATTTAAAGATAATTTCTGAAGGAAGAAAATTTATTTTATGATTGGCTATGGTAAGCGAATTCAGTATTGACTACGAGGACTTGAATTATTTTTTAATGTGGTAAATGAATTCAGTTGACTCTACACAAGAAGTCCTAGAGTGCTTTTTAGCCTACTTTCCCAGTAAAAGTCAGAGAAAGAAGAAAAAAAGCTTAAAAGAAGTTGTGTTCTCGCATATAATGACCTTAGCTGCATTCTCATCAACATGAATTCTAAATTTCACACAATTTAGCTTGCAAGTTCCACATAAGTAGAACGCTTTTAAAAACATGATTAACCGCGTTCTCTCCGACGTGGCTTGTTTTATTGTATAAAAGTTAAAAGGGTTTAAATGGCTTTCGACCATCTTATTGACTAATACTAGGCTAAACAGTAAGTATTCATGACACTCAACTACGTGTACCTCAGTAAGTAATATATTAGAAAAAAAACCAACTAAAAGCACTTATGATGTACTGGAGGAAAATATAACACGAGTAGTAAGGAGTTAGGCTGGACAAAAGAAATTTAAGAAATCAAAAATGCTGAAGGGTGGTGTAAAATACGAATTTTGTGCTAGACAAATAAGAGTGGCACCTGCATTAAAGTCATTCCACCGACATGTGTGGGATGATTTGGACTGAAGTTTTCATTACAATTTTCATACCTATACAAATTAATAATAGCCGAAAGTTTAACATTTGTTGTCCTAGTGTCCCTTTAATTGTGATTTTTAATAAAAAAAATTCTTTCTAATGACTTTTTAAATTTTTATTTCTTAAAATGAACTTTGCCTGTTACACGCAAGACACACCTTTGGACATCAGTTTTAGAGTTTTCAATTCTAGCAATATATCATCTGAATTTATTGTTGCTATTTTTTTAATATACATTTTGCTCTCCTATTAGTTTTTCAAAGTTTTAGTTTTAAAAAGAAACTAACAGCCATTCCACCGAAAGTCAGGCCTTTTTTCCGCACACGACAGTTCTATATTTTGTTTTTAGATTAGTACTTAAATAATGCAACTTTTTTTTTTGCCTAAAAAAATCATACATACTGCCATGGGAAGTTAAAGCGCAGAAATGAGCTTTTTAGGTAATTGATAAAACGGGTTTTGAATTCCATTCCAACAATAGAGAACCGATGGAACTTGGTGTTCGTTTCGTGCGTTATTTTCAGTGGAAACCAAAGAAGCTAACTTTTACAGTAAAGTAAGTACAATAGATGACAAAAATGAAAAATTTGCAGTTACTGCACTTTACCTTCCCGCGGCAGCATACATGCCTGATCTCTTAGGCAAAGAAATTTAGTTTGTTACACGTTTCGAGCTAAAATATTAAGCTGACACCGTGCTGGACAAAAATATGCCATTTCATAAAATGATCCACTATGAGCAAACAAACCACATTTATGATAAACTAGCTGTACCCGACGCGCGTTGCTACGCCAACAAAAAAATACATCATTATACTGATTTTCATGACAATGATTTTAAGATGTCGCCAAGTCGCCGATGGTATACGATGCTACCAAAAAAAAAAAAAAAAAAAAAACTGCACAGCAAATGCGTTCGGAATGTCAAAAATACGCCCAATATTGTAAATATTGAATGTCAAAAATACGCACCAATCTATACAAATTCTTCACTCTCGACTCGAAATGGCACATATCGTTCGCTTTTTTTTTTATTCCAAAATTCATGTGACACGTGTCTAAATCGCGTGTCTAAAAGTCCCGATTATCTTACTATACCAAGGCTTCACTCGATACGTGTCTTATCGCGTCTTATAGAAAAACGTATCAAGTGAAGCCGTGACTATACTCAAATTTTGTACTCACGCAGCTTGCAAGATCAATCAATCGCTAAAAATATCAAATAGAAAAAGTTTTAAATCTCCCCGTTGCATGAAAAGCCATAAAACAATAAAGAAAGAATTTATTTGTTCAAACTCAAGAAAAATGACAACAGCTAACATCTTATCAATGAGATCTTTCACGCGAATTAATTTCTGCAGCCGATAATTTTATTCGTATTTATCCAATGGATTGTGACTTAAATTGGAATAAAAAAGGAACTATCGATCGGATTTTTTTCGAACTGGTCTATAAACATTCCCAGTACCAAAAATAACAAACGGTGAAAGTTTCAACCAAATCTGCCGGGTAGTTTTTGAGTTCATGGATGACATACAGACAAACATTCATTTTTATATATATATATAGATTATATATATATAGATAGATAGATGAATGGTGTAAGGCTCGTGAGTATTAATCATCATCAGTTCAAATCTTTGTAAGTTATGTTTGATTTATAAAAAGTTTTGAGTAGACGAAAAAGCTGTATCATCAGCTTTTTGAGTTTGATCCAGGTGCATGTCCCAGCTTCGACAATGTGAGTTTTCTTCCCAAGATATTACGTTGAGTCATAAGCTTGCAATACTTGACGTATGTGAATTATTGCAATGTACTATCAATGTGTGCACATGATCTTGAACTGAGGAAGATAACCAATAGAAGCTAGTATTTTAGTCTTGCGTGTCATTGGGTTTTGATGCTGCTAAAAATCTATAGCTAATTAGAGGACTTTTTCTAAATGAGATCTAGAAAAGCCATAATGCTACCAAAGCAACAGAATTAGGGAAGGGTGGCCCAAAGCGGGTAGGCTTTCATATGACCCTCCATGGTGTGCAAGCGGCCATGCGTGCGTATGTTGTGTTTACATGAACTCCTTCAAATTTTAATCAGTTCCAACGAAGCAGTGGTGAAGCGGTATGGCGCAACCATTCTTAAAAATTAATAAATGATACAAAACTTTATTTTTTTTTAGAAATGTAACTTATGAGTAGTCTATGACTAGCTTTTTTTTGCTTGTCAATAATATTACGTTATTCTGACACCATCCACCTACAAACTACGATAGTCATTTCGTTTGTTTCTTTTTTAAACAGTAGAGGATATAATTGTTTAAATAAAAGACGTGCCTTCGGGCAAAGCGGGTATAGGATTTAATCATATATTTATTTATAATTTCTTGACTCGTAAGCTGACTTAGAGTTTCTACTTCAGTGGGATAGGTATAACTGTAAGAAGTTATTTTTTAGGGTGGCAGTTAATTAGTCTATTAATTTAATCAGTTATTACTTTGTGTTTTATAAACAAGTATGCTGACTTTAAAGTGGATAAGTACAACTGTTTTACATTTGTTTTTATAATGGTAGGTAGCTAGTCAACTATTTTAATCATTTATTACTTCATATTTTATTGTTAAATGTACCAAATCATAATTAGTAAAGCTTACCCGATTTGGGCTCCCTGGTAGGGTAAAGCGGTTTTTCAAGAGTTTGTAAAGTTTGATATTAAATGAATATTGGATTTGAAATAATACAAAATCACTTTTTGTTTTGAAGTTCAAGAGCCCTATTAGGAAATAAAACCGAAATTGTTGCGATAAAAAACCAGAAACTAGAGTTTTCGAGCGTTCTTCGAAAACCTACCCGCTTTGGGCCACCCTCCCCTATATGTTATGCTATAGGTGAAGGGTTGATGAAGTACGTCACTGAAAAAAGTGACTGTTGAACATAATGGCATGTACTTCTAATGCTAAGTCTCTAAAGTTAACAATACATTATTAAAGAAATAAGTGTTTTACCGTGAAACTTCACCCACCCTAGCAATGTATAAAGGCGTAACGGGTAAGACCTAATATATAATTTGCCTTTGTTGTTAGTTGCAGTGGTGTTGAGAACGTACTTTCTCAATAGCAAATGAGCGCACGAGACACTACTAAAAGTTTTGATAGTTATATTATCCGCAGAGGTGTATCACTCAATTGTGCGATTGTTTTTTCATATAAATACAATTTTCATGACTGCACAATTGTGTCATAAAACTTTGCTTTGTCAAGATATTTATACAGTCGGACCCCGATTTAACGAATTCATCGGGACCGAAACTTACGTTAAATCGGGGTTATTCGTAATATCGGGGTGTGGAATTTTTTTAAAAAAAATGCACTTATTTTATCTAAATCCCCTAATAAGCGACGGCGCAAAAATGTCCGTAATGGGGTGGTTTCCTTCAGTCAAAAGTACTACTTTTAGTCATTGAAATGGATAGAATGAGCAAAAAAAAAAAAAAAAAAAAAAAAAAAAAAATTACATGGACCCAGAAAATACTTTCATTTTCCCAACAGTTTTCTTTAACTTAATTTTTTAAAATGTACGATTTTTCAAACAAGGTGTGATCTTTATGACGTCACAAATGATGCAGTTTGGCGCATCTTTCTACTACGTTTCCACGTTATGATAATCAAGCAGCGAATTAATATTGCGCTCTGCGCTTGCTATAAACCATATTGTTGCCAATACACGGGAGTAAAGACGCGAATTAAATATTTTGTTCTGTGAATGGCAACAGCGAATGGAATTTCATCATTTGTGATGTCGCACGACAAAAGTGTAAACAATGAAAGCGCAACGATTTAAGTATTTTTTTAAAAAGATAAACTTAAATTATTTTAAAAATGGTGAGATCCTATGTTTTTAAGCATGCTCTTTCAGAAAAAAAAAATACTTTTAAAATTTTGTAAACGACCCCATTAGAAAGTTTACACTTTTTATACGGCATTGCACGACTTATTACAAGCTAGTTAATTTGAAATTTTAAACTACTGAGTAATATATGTTCGGACAATTTCCTTGATACTTGACTCGAAATAGTTTCCTTTCGATTTGATGGAGAAAAAAAAAATACTATGTCTTTTGCAGCCTTCTGCTTAAGGTATGTTCTTACAGTTTCCAGACCATGTAATGTTGTAATGCATTTGAAAAAGTAAGTTTTAATGTGAGTTTCACCACAGACTGTTTCATTGTCGCTTTCAGCATCCGAATCACTATTCGTTGGTTGCTCCCTCGCCCGTCAAAAATTGCTGATTCCAAAAAAAAAAAAAAAAAAAGTCTTCTTCTGCTTCGGACAATATGGATGTTCCATTTAGAAAATAATCCAATATTTCCCAACTCAAATTAACAAAAAGAATATTTTTTTTTTGGCTGTTAAAATAATTTGTTATTTCGGGGTTTATTATTCGGTAAATAGGGGTTTTTGCCTTCATTTTAGTCGGGGAAAAAAAAATTCGCTAAATCATGAGATTCGTTGAATAGAGGATCGTTAAATCGGGGTCCGACTGTAGTAGTAAAGCTGCTATTTTTTTAGGCATGAAAAGAGTACGAAGTTTGATCTACAAATTTTCTTTGTTTAGTTAGTAAATACTAGTTTGTTTTAAATGGTTAACTATAAATGTTTAAAAAAAGAGTCGCAATAAAAAGGCTCCTAAAAGCAAAACATTGAAAGTTAATTGTTTGCAAGATTAAAGAGATAGACAAGTGTTTTTAACTGACATAAATAAAACTGGTAGGGTAGAAAAACTGATTAATTTTTGATGTGGAAAAATGTTCTGAAATAAAGCGCTTAATTATTGCTATTGTTGTATAATAAATAATCAGTGGTCTAAGGCTTTGTCAAATGGAATAACAAAATAATAATTACAGAAACTTAAAAACTTGACAAGAGTGACTGATGAAACTTTTGAGATGTCAATGCTATAACAGGCAAAATTTTCAATAGTTTTGTAAAATAATGTCAGTAGTAAAACACTTTTTTCTCTTGAAAGTTGCCAGTTCTCACAGAAAATTAAAGCATGGTTTTAAAGCGTATTACATATTAAAAAGTGAAATCACCAAATGTAAAGGAGACAAATTTTGTCTAGTAGTGTTGTCATATTTTGGCATTATTCAAGAAAATCGAAAAATAATGATAACCTTGTTTTATTGGCGTCATGTCAAAACTGTCACAGCTGTGTGGGTAATAAGTAGCTTCGTAACATCGTTGTTCTATTAAATTCCCCGAATTCTCTTGTCACTTTCTTGACTGCTTCCAATTTATTTCAAAAACTATTGTACTGTAAGATAAGAATTTCCCCCCGAAAGCAAAATCTGATTACTTGAGGGAAGTAAATGTTTTATGGCGGTCTTTTATTTTAAACCATCGCTTTTTAAGAACTACAAACTGTGTGCCCGGCGTTGCACGGGCTACCTAAAAAATGAAAGAGATGTCCAATTGATGTTTTTGTATTACTCTGACATCAGTTTCTAAAGCGCTAAGGAGTAAATAAATACGCGTAACGCAAGGTTTGCAAAACACCAGTAGAGCATATTTTTGGCAAAAATCTCTTTAACGTTAATCATAGTTATCAATGATACAAGTTATGAATATTTTCAATTAGCACAAAAGATGAAAATTTATGCATTATCAGCTATAATCTGTGCTTACATTAAAATGAATTACATCTGATAGACTATATCTGAAATATTTATGTACAATTACAATCAACTTTTTACATAAAATGACACACACTTTTTGGTTGATTACGTGAAACTAAAGCACGAAGACTAAATAAATACCAATAAGCATAATTTAATACCAAGTCTTTAGATTCCAATTTAGCTATAGTTAAAATCCTTAAAAACAATCTTTTATGTTCAACTCTGTTTCACTTAAAGAAATCCAAACAATCTTAATTTAACATGTTCTTTTCACGATACAAACTGTATTTCAAAAATAGAAATAGGAAGGAAAAAAAAGAGTTATTACAATTCGAAAACTCACCCATGTGACGGGAAAAAGTCTAACAAAATAATCATAATTAGTCTCACATCCTAAATGTACCAAAATATGAGGCCGGTGAATGATAAACTTACACTACAATCAAAAAACATAGCTAAAGAAACAACTTTCATATGCTGAAAAAAGTTAAGAACGTTGAAGGTAAAAAATAAAAAAAGGACAGACGATAAAATAAAGGCTATGTCCGAGCAACCAATTTTAAACTAATTTAAACTGATTATGTTTAGTTTTAAAGACTTATTTCACGTATAGTTAAATTAGTGTTTAATTCAGGATTCGGTGGGTTCTCAGTTACGTTATGTAGTTGTTTATAGGAGGCCCCCGACTTCAAAAGGTTATTAAAAATTAAGAGATCGTATATAGTTAGTTAGGTATTTAAAATAATTCACCGTATAGTAATTTAAATCAGTGTTTATTTTATAATTCGGTGTTTAGTTTAATTGATTTTTGTACAGGAATTGTAAAATAAATTTCATTTCTATGTTTTAATAGGAAATAGAATGTAAGTGTAATCAGTTATTTTTTGCTTTTTAGTTCCTGGGTATTTTTTGAAGGCAGTTTTGTTTTTTTATTTAAAAGTAATTTATTACTGCAGACTTAAGTGACGTCACGCTCTGGCTATCCGAATTTAGTTTGAATTTGGCGATGTTTTGCGAGACACCTCGTGAATCCCTTTAAAATTGGTGATAGTTGGAAACTAAACTACTGTGAAAGTTTTATTATTATTATTATTATTATTATTATTATTATTTTTTGCATCAATTCGTGGAAAACTTGGGGTGTAATTATTTACAGTGTTTTTTCACCACTTTCTTTCTCAGGACTATTATATTGTATGTTTGTTCTTTATGCACATGCCATAGTTTTTATGCAATTTCTGATTTTATGCATTAATAAAATCAACACATTTTTATACCATATAAAATACTATTCTCTATGTTACACTATTACAACTAAAATACTATTGACACAAAATACCATTCGAGAAAAAAATGTGCCATTTGATCGAATGAAGTGGTTATACGATATGAATGTATATGCATAACATGCAGTCCAGTACACAATGCTATAGTAGCCCCGCTCTCATGGAGCTTTTCTACAGGGGAAACTAGTATGTTGTGGCCATCACGAAACTTTCTTCTATATTTTTCCTTTTTCTGATCCCTCCCCATGCTTGACGAGGAAGCAATATTCCTAACAAAAACAAAATGACACATGCAAAAACTTGACGACCATCCCAATGTCTGAATTATTGTAAAAGCAAAGCAAAGAGCGAAAATTGAAAGTTACTTTAAAAGCCTTACTTGAATTAATTACAAATATTTTATTTATTAACAAACATAAGATGGCAACAGTTAAAAATTTTAATTCATTGAGATAATATTTCCGATCATTTCCATACAATTAAAATCACGAGCAATACGCAGACGACAATCTATTACGATTTATCTTTCTTATTGTTGCATTCATAAAACTATTTTTATTCGCGAAAAAAAAAAAAAAAAATCAACACCTCTTGGAGCGATTGGAGTCAAAATTGAACCAAAGCCTGTTTACGTATGGATTCACATATATTCCAAATTTCAACCAGAACGTAGCATTACTTCTTGAGATAGGGCACTCACAATGGAAAAAAAGAACGGGCGATTGCGCTACCCCCTTTTTAGCTGTTGACACCAAAATAAAATCAGCTCTTATACCCACTAAGGGCTACTTGTCAAAAAAATTTTGT
Organism: Uloborus diversus; assembly: GCF_026930045.1. Taxonomy (NCBI): domain Eukaryota; kingdom Metazoa; phylum Arthropoda; class Arachnida; order Araneae; family Uloboridae; genus Uloborus; species Uloborus diversus. Next base: position 52,982,004 of record NC_072731.1, read on the forward strand.
TTGATTCCGTTCGTTATTTCTTGAGATACAGCAGTCACAATTGACGACAAAAAACGTTCTATAACTCAACCCCCGTTTGAGCTATTGACACCAAAATTGAATCAGCACCTGCTCCTGTTAGGGGCAACATATGGACCAAATTTTGTTTGATTCCGCCAGTTACTTCCTGAGGAATAGCAAGCACGCGTAACTCAAAAAACGTCCCATTGCTCCACCCCCCTTGGAGGAATTCGCGCCAAAAACCAATGGGCACAAGTTCACATAGGGGCACATATGTGTACCAAATTTCGTTCCATTCCATGCGGTAGTTTTTGCTGTAGAGCGGCCACAAAAAACTGGTCACACACAGACGTGACACACACACACATACACACACACACATACACACACACACACATACACACACATACACACACAGACAGACAGACATTTTCCAAAAATAGTCGAAATGGACTCAGCACACCTCAAAACGTTCGAATCCGTCAAAATTCGAAATTCGAAAATTTGCACGAATCCAATACTTCCTTCTATATATTAGATATAGAAGAAAGTAAAAACTCGCTTTTCACCGAATTCTGGTTCTTTCTCGGGTAAAACTATTTTGTAGCGTGTAGTGAAACCTGTGTAAGGGTATTACGTGGGGCGTAATACTTTAATGGAGAACTTAAAGAAATGGTTTGCTTTACTAGTCTTTATCCCTTCATAACTATTTGTTTTAAACACCTTTTAATGTTTATTTTATTTTTGTTTCTGGTTTATATGAGTAACAAATTCTTATTTTCAAAAGTACTTTACAGAGCCCCGATATAGTATATTGCTCCACGCCTCCCTCCTAAGCAAACGCCCTTTCTTTCTTTCATGTTTTATTTGACAGCTACTGGTGCTTTTCATCCGGTTAAGATAGAAATGGCAGGTAAAGAAAGTGTCAAGAGTCAAAGTAAAATAATTGGCTGACATTTTTATGCTTAAGATGGAAACGAAACTTTCGTAAAAACTTCGACTTAAAAGGAGTGCATTCGAAACATAGAGACAATTTCGTATTGAAAACATTAATTTGTTTTGAGACAAAATAAAAACTTCGAGATAAAGGAAGCTTAGAGTTACAATACTTCGAGTTATACAGGATCGACTGTAAAAACTGAAAAATTTTTGTAACACATTTTGCGAAACTCGCTGTAAAAGACAACATTCCTGCTTTGACACTTATATGACAAAGAAGTAACATTTACAGAATCGCTACATTACCCTTCAGTGGTAATTTTCTTTTTTTTTCACCTAGCTCAATCGAGAAGCTTATCATCTATTCTCGTTTACTTTTAACGAATGTGACTATGTTTTCTCTTTCTTACAAAACAGTTGATGATCAACGATGTTGAAATGCGCAGGATTAATTTTCGTGATTAAATGTTTCTCCCAAATATCATTCGTAAAGTAACTTTTCGAACATTTGTTTATCGAAGAACCATAGCTAAAAACTTACCGCCTTGCATCATGCTTAAAATGTGGTTTTAACAATTTATACAGATGTATCAAAATGGTCATGTAATTGCACTTTATGACTTGGAATTAAAAAAAAAAAAAGTCAGATAATATTTTTTGCAAGGTGCCTATTTTCAGATATTTCTGTAAAAAAAGTACTAGCTAAAGAATGGTTTAACATGAGCTTTGAGCAATTCTGCCGTTGAATGGTAAGGTGCAGTAGCTGCAAATTGCTCTTTTTTTTTGTACTTTTGTCATCTACTGTACTTTAATTTTACTGTACAAGCTTGCTTATTTGGGTTCCGCTGAAAATAAGGCGCGAAAAAAACGGCCAATTCCAATATTTCCCTGGTATACGCCCAAAATATGGCGGCCAAAATGTCGCCTGACCAAAACGCATTTTATCAAATACCTCGAAACCTCATTTTTACAGATTCTGCGCTTTACCTTCCCACGGTAGAGCTGTAGTGTAAAAGATTCTTTAAAAGATAATTTGGCTTGTAATTGAAATTGATTGTTTAGTCTCATCCTGCAATGTCATTAAGACTCTGATTCATATTCTTGTTAAATGCTCAAATTTTGATCACAGGGAGCAAATATTTTTAATCAAGTTTGACATGATGGCAGTATTCATATTTCCAGATGAATTACTTGTTTTTTAGCAGATTGCATTTTGTACGTTTAATTTATTAAGCGTTCTGTCTTTCCTAACATCTTGTTTACTTATTTTTCAATTATGTTTTTTTTTCATAACCTACACAGCTTACTTTAACTGAAAGAAAATCAGTCTTGGAGTCTCAAGTTTAGCATCTACGGGACATTTGGCATTTCATAAAATTTTAATCTCGATGCGTTATTTATTATTAGCTTAAGTCAAAAATGTATAAAATTGGTAGTGTAAGAAAACGGTCGATTTGTAATGTCCAGAGGGAAGGCGGTGGGGAGGGGGGGGGGGATAGTTGACAAGTACCTAAACGCTGTTTAAGGAGTCATTGTGAATAATTTATATGAATTTCTACTCAGGTAAAGAAAAGATGTTTTTAGTATGATCATAAAACCTAAAACGTATTTTTATTTTTTTATTTTTTCCATAAACCTAATATATGATTCATTGCAAATAATTAAACAACGAAAAAAAGAAAAGAAGGGTCAAGTCACTAAATCATGTATGTAAATCTTGACGGAAGTCGTGAATCACTCATTCAATTATGTAATATCAAATATTTGTCAAATCTATTTATTTTACCTATTAATACAAAATAAAAGCGTCCCAAGCTAAAACAGTATTTACAAAAATCCCCCTTTTTTTTTTGTTTATTGTCAAAACTTGGAAAATAACAAAATTGTTTTCGGTATTTTTTTCTCTTTACTTGCTGTTACACCTTGCACTTTCATTTTCTTTCACAGCTATTAATTTATATCAATTGTTTTAAATTATTTTTTGTTACAAATTAATACTTAATTGTAAAAAATGCATTCATGAAAACAGCTACAGTGACTCCCAAAAGTCTTCGTACACCTACGACTTTCAACGAAATAGACCCCAATCCATTGGTTAAAATTAATATTTCGGAATAGGTATTTAATTATAAGATCAATGATCAATTTTAACAAAACTACATGAAAAGTTTTTAAAAAATATTAAAACTTAATTTTTTAAAAATCAAAAAAAAAAAGTGCCGGAAATTTTACCTCACAAAAGTCTTCGTACACTTTATAAAAGGTCTATATATTGTTGAATAATATAGCTTTTGATTAAGTTATTTATTAGTAGAACATCATACTGTATTTATAAGACCTTTTAAACGTCTGGGAATAGATTTCATTCTTTTTCTTTCTTTTTTGTGCGTAATTTCTGAGTAAATGTTCAACCACACTTCGAGTCTTACTGTTTTTAGCTCTATTTTCGTTGTAAAGCCCTATTTTCGTAATCTAGCCTCCAAATATCTCTAAATACGTTACATTAAGTTAAAATCTGGAGATAGAGGACAATTTTCGAGGCACTAGATGCAAACGTTGAAAATCGTGTGCTTCTTCTCGTTATCTTGATAAAAAACACAGTTGTTTCCAATAACCAAATTATTGGCTAAGAGTTCAAAATTGGTTTTTAAAATATTTAAAGGAACAGCATGATTCATTATTTCGTCAAAAAATTACAAACTACCAAGTCCTGATGCTAATATGCACCCTCAGACAAGAACACCTCCACCGTCCTGATTAACTGATCCAAATAAGTTCTTAAGATTAAGTTCCTAATTTTTTCTTCTACTTACAGTTATACAGCAACTAAACCAAAAATGGTGAATTAATTTTTATCTATAAGTAAGACGTGGTTCTAAAACCTTTTTAGCTTATTTATCATTGATTTTGCGACGAAAAGCGTAAGCTTTCTGTTTTTCGCACGACCAAGAAAATTTCTGCGGGAAGAGGTCCCATTTAATCCAGCTAATCAGAGAACTTGGCGAACAATTGTAGATGAAAACTAAATGTAAAATATTTCATTTAGCTCTGCAGAAACTTTTACAGCACTCAAATGTGTATTTTTCATAAATTTTTTAACTTTAAATCTCCGATCACGTTTTCTCAACTTTGCCGGTTGACCTTTTCTTACCTTGTTTTCGATCCGATTCCTTTCTTTAAAGAATTTTATGAAGCACTTTCCTATACAAACAAATAAATTAACTAATTTTTAGACATTTCAAACCAATTTACCACTACTGTCGGAAAAAAATTCAAATTTTAAATGGTGTTTGCAGTTTTTTACGAATACCAGCCATTTTACAGTAATAAGCACAATATTAAGGAATAAATAAAGAAAAAATTAAAGCCAAATGACTTATAAGGGTCACCACAATGCAAAAATATTAATAAAACGGCATATGATAATTTTAATCATGAATTTATTTGAAAATATTTGAGTATACGATGACTTATGTGACGTGTTATTTCTCTGTCTCTTCGTTTTCTGACCCATTTCAAAAAAAAAAAAAGATCCGTCAATATTTTGAAAAAACCAATGGGTTGTATTTGGAATGAAACAGGAATGATGTGAAAAATAATGATGTGTGACTTCATATTCGAACTCAGTTTCGAGTTATTTTGGTTTTACTAAAAAATTTCAAAGTGTACGAACACTTTTGGTAGCCACTGTATAAATCAACTATTTAATTACTTTTATAGTAATTCCACTTCATTTTCAGATAAAGTTATGTTAACATTTTAAGGAAAAGCTTACCACAGTTCTAATTTCATTCAAGGTAGACATTTATAATTAAAATAAATTTGCTTTAGATATTTAAAAAATTTAACCGACATTAAAAATTTGTGTAAAATTTTAAAAAAAATGTGTGTTAGTTTGAAGGTTTTTTTCCGTATTTTGAATTTCTAAATGAAATTTTCAGTTTAATCTTTTTAAAATTTTCCAGCTTTATGAAATTAATCGCAATCAAGCTTTCTGTACAAGTTGTTTCAAACGTTTTCAGAATGAATACTTTTTTTCTGATGAAATCAATCTTTGAAACTTTCCAACTTCGAAGTTTTTATCATCAATACTAACTTTTAAAAGTATTTTTTGACGATTTATATTCACAATAACAACTGTTTGTTGCATATCTTTTTATACCAAGGACTGTGTTCTGAGAGGAAAGATACATGCAATATGTCTCAGATAATAAGTTCAGCAAGTAGCAATATTTATTCATTACTGTTGGGTAAAAATACTTTTATCTCGTAATGTTCTCAGCACCAGCCATTAGTGACATTTTCAGAAAGCATCAAACACGCGAAGAAGACGTTTTAAATCATATTATCTCAATTGTCTGAATTTGCATAATAGTCGAAGCGCTCTATAAAAGATCTCATTCTTTTCCTAACGTCTACATGAACATTGATATACTTTAACGTTTCGCAAAGTCTCATAAATTCCTAAAAAGAATAATTTTCGGATAAAATTTAGCTGACTTGCGTGACTTCACTGTCAATTTGCTTTGAAGTGTTGCCATTTAATGCATCATAAATTTCTCCTGAAGTACATTGTATGCGAAGATATCAGTAATATAATAAAGTGAATGATATTTTTGGGGAAATATTAACCGAGATGAAGATGAAATGAAGAACGCTGACAGATTCGCCTTGGTAATAATGCCCGTATTTCAAAATGAGAATTCTTACGTAGTTTGAGGCATCTATGATCGTTTATGATCAAACTTTAAAGGGTTATTCCATGAGAAGCCGCCATTTTGTTTCGCACGTGACAGATAGTACATTTTTCGGAAAAATAATATTTTAAAGGAAAGAAACAACAGTTTTGGCTTAACAAATTAATCATACATTTGTGATTTCTTAAAGAACTAAAATTTGTGCTTGATTTTTTAAAAATTAATAGTTTTTGCTAAATTTATTACTTGTGTCATGTACGGGAGAAGATGACATATTTTTTTCATTGGAATAGCCCTTAACCTAAAACCTTATACGCTGTCTTATGTAGTTTATTACGTAGGTATTCAATGTAATAAAAGCAGTCAGATGTATACTACGCATTTTCTTTAGAATATGCTTGCGTTTTTATAGACACAAGAAGTGATATATTATAAAAGTCTAAAATTTTGTGCACTACGTATTTAGAAAAATTAATAACGTTTCTGGATCATCTGACAAAAGTCTGCACAACTTTATACATAAAAACCAACGATATGTTTGCTTTTGGAACATATATTTACAATGCATTTTATACCAAAATGCATATATTTTCCCATCTTCCATGTCCCTTCCTGTTTCCCTGAAAACAAGACCTAATAATTAAAAAAAAAATAGCAGAATTTTTTGGGGTACTTCCAACATAAGCCCAGCCCAAACTTCGAAAAAATCAACCTTGTCAATCATTTGAAAAACGAGTCCGTTCCTTAAGATTGGTAGAGAAGAGAGAAAGGACGAGTGTCTTATTTTCAAATTTAGCTGCCTTTTGGCAATATGAGAAAAAAATGTGTACTCCTAGTTTATTTTCAATATGTGATTATTTTGACCTGAAATGCTTAAGTTGCAGCAATAACTTCATTGAATTGGCGAAAAGGTAAAAATAACAAGCTTTGCATTCTTTATTAAAACCCTTCTCTCGCGAATTAAAAGATGAAAAAAAAATTAACATTGAAAAGTTTTCATAGCATAAACTTGTTTGGATTACGTTACACCTGACAACGATCTTCCACACTTACAGTAGTACTCATGCAGCCCAATTCTAGATTTCTTTGAAGAAGGTTATTTTTGCTGACTGAAGTATATTTTAAAATCTCTTTGAAACTTATTGATAGATCTCTCATCTTCTGATGCAAAAGAAATAGTAAATTTTTAAAATAAATGCAGTGCACACAAACATGCCTTTCATTTCCCTTTTGTAATCAACGTTAAGCCATGTGTCGATTCACTTTCAAAGCGAAAGAAGAATGATGCTTACTGCATGAGTATTGTAAGAGCGGAAGATCATTATCTGATGTTACGTTATGCAAACAAGTTTAGGCTATGAAAACTTTTCAATGATAATTATTCTTTTTTTTTTCATCTTTTAATGTCGAAAAAAATGCAAAATAATGGCCTTAGAAATATTTTTTACTCTACTCTTTAGATTATTATTCTTAATATTTAGTACACACTCAAAAGGTATTTTTGTGAAGTCTGAAACGGAGGTTTTTCAAAATTATTTTCCAAAGGGAATATTTTTTTTATGATTAACTATTGATACAAATCAATTTTATCTTTTGACAGTCCAGTATTAATTGTTCTAAATAGTTTTTGGCTTTTTTAAGCTTAAAAGGGATTTAAAGTAATAGAAAACTTGTATTCAAAACAAAACAAAACAAAAAAAGTAAACAAAGCAAACTTTTTTTTCAAAACAACAAAAAACACCCATCTACTTTTTTTACATACCAAGAGAATGATTTAAATATGCTACAAAAAAATTGATGCAGATCACAGTAGGTACTCCGGAGATATGACTTATTTAATCTCCCAATTGAAAAAGCAATAAAAACTGACTTTAGATAAGGAGTGGCAACACCCAACTATTCACAGAATACTTTCTGACATTCACACTGAAAGAGAAAAGTATTAGCTTGAAATTGATACCAAGTTCAGCTTAATTGGCTGAAAAATAAAGAAATTAGAGAGATTTTCTGAATTCCCATGTCATTTCATGCCAAAACGGTAACTCCGAAAAATGATCAAAAATCGAATTTTTGAAATTTTTTCCCAAAACGTAATTTTTATTCAAAAAATCTAAAAAAATTGATTTGGGCTTTTCATGTAGATATCTATTCGTAAGAAAATAATGGTCAAAATCGGAGACGTGACGGCACATGTCATTACGCGATTTGACGTGAAATGGCCCATAAACTGTTTGTTCAACTGCTAGAATAATTGATTTTAAATTTCTGCCGAAGAATAAAAAATCAAATGCCTTTCATATTTATATATTTTTACGTAACCTTTTCCCCACAAAAGAATTGAGGTAAATTTTATTCACCAAAGAATTGACTATTTTAAATACATTCTTTACTGACCGGGTCTCAAGTGTTTTTGCCCATAAAGAAAGCTTCAACTCGCAGGCAAATTTGAAATTTAAATGTAATCATTTTTGCTGGGCTTCAAAATGGGAAATTACTATGGAAAAAAGCAGACAAAGTTTTTTTATTCCACAACTAAAAATACGCATGACTTTTTGTTTACTTACAATTTGGTAAGTGTGAAAGACAATGTTTATTGATTTTCCGCAAGTCATGCAACAGTAGAAATATATAACTTTTATTTTCCTTTTCACTTCAAGTCTATTCCGCGAGAAAATATTCTCCTGAAATTTATACCGATTATACTTAGGGCAAACTTAACCTGGACGCTCCGTAATACTGTGATTAGGATAGGCGTAGCCATCACAAGGCTGTCAGGTTAGGTTTGTCCCATTTATAGGTAGTGCAATAAATCCTACATTTTAGCTAGCAATGATGAAAATATTTTAAGTACAATTACTTTTCTCTTCCAAACCCGCCATATGCATTTATTTCTATCATTTTGTGTTCAAAAAACGGGTTTTTATTCCTTTTACTTAAATTTCTGCTGGCTTTGGAAGATAATTGTTTAAATAGTGTTTTAATTAAGTACTCCGTCTGGCTAATCTTTCAGGACTCTAATCAGCAATGAGAAAAGAAAAAAAATCAGAAAAAATCAGAAACCTGCATCACACATGAAGCAACATTTTAAGTACAAAATCAGCTCTAAGGCGGAAAAATAGTTAGTGATACCTCTACATTTATAAACCTCTAACTGAATGACATTGCAATCGTTACACTGCATCAAAAAAAAAAAAAAAAAAGAATACAAACAATAAAAGAAAATAGGAGAGAGAGAGAAGAAACGTTTTTTCTAGCTTCAGAAGTTTTTTTTTTTTTTTTTTACTATTCTGCCATCCAAAACTTAAAAAATATGCTTCACTAATGAGAGTCGAAAATAAATGAAGGTGAAAAAAATAGTTGGATTTAAAAAAAAAAAAGTCTTTACAAACATTGTGTCCTAAGTCTTTACACATGAACTTAATTACGTCATATGTTTCTTTTTAAGCGTTACACTAACTTTTAGTTGAAGAAAATTATGAGAAATAACTTTTAGCATTAATGATAATGTGTATAATGAAAATTAAGATTTTGCGTCATTTGTTTACACGTTTTCTTCAGAAAAGTAAAAGCAAGAAAAAAAAAAAAAACTGGTACTTGTCAAATAAAGATTTTAGGAACTACTTAAGCACTTTCTACCTAGCCACTTGACTACCAACTAGCCATGTTCCTGCTTTTTACTTGAAATGCCTACATTTAAAATAAACCGTGTAGCTTCGTCGGTGCTACCAGTAAAAATGTAGAAACTTAAAATTGATTAAAATTTAAAATCGGATGAAAAAAAACGTGGCAGGTTGCCCCGTTGTCAGAATTGTCTGGGGTTGTGACTCCATTCACACCTAAACTGATGCAACATTCATCAAAATAACAAACTTTCTATACAGGAGGGGAAAGGAATTTTCTTTCGAAATTGATACGATTTATTTTTCTGAAAAATTAAAAAAAATTAATCCTTTCTGGTCTTATGGTACAAAAGCCCTTCCACCTAATTCCGTCTCTATTAACAAGAACTGCATCATAAAAATACCGACAACATAAAAATAGAACCTACTTTTTGTTCGACTTCGAGATTTCCTATCACGTAAAGTTGTAGAGTTGATTTTAACTCTGAATTAGAAAAAAAAATTTCCAAAAATCTCTGAATAAACAATTGTTAAATAATATATCTTAATTATTATTATTAGGGAGCAAAAAATTGACAAAATCAATTTTTTGCTCCCTAAGTATTTGAGTGAAAGGAGGAAATGCCATAAAATAGATATGAGAAGGGTTTGGGAAAATTTTAAACAGCTATTTTGAGTAACTGTAGGCTGTATTGGAAACTCTTTATATCGGACATCAATTTGTGCAACGAGAATCAAAGGGATAAAAGTGAACGTTTTCATGTTTTGAGTAAAACGCGTTCAAAGATAGGGCCTTAGGTAGACTTTCATTGAAAAGTTTTTCTAAATCACGCTGTATAACAGAACCTACCAGTACTATTAGTACTATCTCTTGCCCCAAGACAGAGGAAAAGTTCGCCCACCCTTTGTACTGGTCATCTCCAAATTTTTAATTTTTCTCCTTACACCCCTTTGTTTTTTCCTGCCTCAATTCTATAGTGATTTTACAGCATACAAGTTTTAAATTAATAAAAATCTTTCAATTTCTCCCTTCGCGTATCTCTTCTGAAGATATCTCTAAAAGTATGTTATCAGAGATTAAAAATCTCTGTAGCAGACTAAATGAAATTTCTGTAGAGAGTATAAAATGCTCAATTGGAAACATTGACGCTGATGAACAAAATTAAAGTTATTCTTTATCCTCGTTAAAATGAATAATTTCTCATTAAATAGCGAGTACCTTGTGGTATATCTTTCTCAAACATTGCACACTAGCTTGGAATTCAAAATTTGCAGAGAAACTTTCTGCCAGATTAAACATTTTTTTCCCTGTTTCAAATTAGAAAAAGCCCTTTTTTTTTCTCATCAAGTCAAATTTGAAATGCAAATGCAATTACGTCGGAGCCTTTCAGGAGAGCCTTACGAGAAAGCTAATTGGTTAATTGCGGAAACTTCTTTTTTTTGCAAAACTTATACGCTTTGAAGAGGATACAAGTTAAATAATGTGTTTGCTGTTTCAACCACTGATGCTTGCCTTTGGTAAAAATGACTTAGGAAATGAAAGTTTTAAAACTGTTTTTCGTTTAGCTTATTTTTCCACCGTGAATTACACATGTATCTGCATATGAACTATTCTAGTGTTAAATTACCAAACTAACTCTCGCTTGAGATTTATCACTTGTGCTAATTTACGTTGCTCATCACTGCTTGAAACTTTAATGTGTGTTAGTGGTATACGGATAATTATATACGGCAAAGTGTTTTGTGATATATTATTTAACAAACTGCATGTTGAAACATTTTACTTCTGATAAATTATGTTCGTCTTCATTATGCATGATGTATATGTACATTTAAGTCAACATTGGACACTTTAGTTTTTGATACTTTGAGTGTCTCTTTGCAGTATTATTATTACTATTAATATATTGTTTTACATAGGGTTGAGTACAAGTGTGTATGTATGATGTGCAAATATGAGAGTAAACGAACTTATTTTTTATCATTTTTATCAAATTAACTTTCCTTCGCAACAAATGACATTTTTTTTAAAAATTCGTATTTTTCCTCGATTTTTACCAAAGAGCAGACATGTAGTAGAGAAAGTTAAGAGTTAATATTTTGTCATAAATCATATTTTATTTTTGCTGTCACGTGACATTCTGTCGTGCCGCTGAATTTCGATGGAGTTAGAATTCCATTTTCCACTTTCTTGGGGATAAGTATTTTGTATTTCTCCTGTTAATCTGATCAAACCTAGCCAATGATTTACGAAATATCAAGCCAAGATCTGCCACATAAAAATAAAGGAAGTTGCTGGTCTTTGTGTAACCTTTCTCGAGACTTCAAGGGTGGAGGGGGGCTTTCTCTACTAGAATTCTTTCAATGAAGTGCTAAAAATTTCTATTATGGCTGCCGAACATGTTAAAATGGATATTTTTGACAAAGATGAAATTTTGTCCCCCCCCCCTTCCCCTGCACAAATAACTTCTTTGGCAGGCACTACAAAAGCTTTATAGTCTATTACTATAGTTGGGAATTTTACTTTTGTGTGCACAAAATGCACGTAAAATTACTAAAAATTTAAACTGAAGAATCATTTTACCATAATGATTTTTTTTAAATCTGCTTGCTTCGAAGATAATTACTCAAAATGTTTTTAATTCATTTATTTTTTAAACTTTAACATTGTCTCTATACCGGTTGCTAAAAGAAATACCAAAATATTATGTATTGCGGGTTATATTTTTAAACTTACCTCCTGTTCTTTAAATACTAACGTACTGACTTTGCTGAAAATATTTTTCTTTTAATCAGCTATACATTTGTTACTTTTAAATCACGTTCAAAAGTTTAGCACAACCTCAGATAAAGTTCTATATCTTATGTTAGTCAAACTTTTATCCCAGTTAGCTTTTTTATATTACTGTATTTATTTTCATAATAATAATTATTATAATTTGTTTATGTTTTTCAAGTATTGTGTCTTAAATAAGGTTGAATGTTAGAGCTACTGAAACAGATACAATTGCATCTGTTCTCATTCCAGTGTAATCAAACATTTATTTGGCATGTAAAACATAGTTATCACACCATTCCGTTTTCGATAGAACTAAGTTCAGCTCTAAATTGCATTTCCTTTATTATTTGCTTAAGGACTATTATGAATGTGCTACATTGCAAAAATGGCTCGAATAAGCTTATTTACTTTGTCACGATAATATAATGCTTTTTTCCACTTCTTCTTTGAAATCTAACTGTATGTACGACACATATCAAACACCTTAATACATGTTACCTTTTTCTCTTTCAGGTAAGTTCTCAGTTTATTCTGTACTTCAAAACAACTGGGTGAGTTTTTTAAAATGCTTTCTTTGGATAAATGTTTTGTGCACATGTGCAGCAGGTAGTAACGACTATTCTGCTGTTGGCACGTAAACGGCAGTATCTTGCAGAGATGAGTTTTTGAAAAAATGCGTTTTGGATTCAATTTCAACAACGGGAAAATGTTCGAATTAGACTTTTTTTGTGCATTCTTTCCAAAAGAAATCAAATAAGCAAGTTTGTAAAATAAAGCTAACGTACAATAGACGACAAAAATGAAAAAAAAGGGGGGGGGAATTGCAGGTATTGCTTTTTGCCTGCCCACGGTAGCATTGATTTACCGTTCCAGAGAATTAGCATTTTCTGCTTTTTAAGTACTGATGCGCAACAGCACAACAAGATTACATAAAATGAAAGTTGCAAGCTTCATAGATTTTTTCATCATCTGATAGATCAGCTCAGGAGTCAAATACGGAATTTTGTCATTCTTTCCATTCCATAAGTTTGTTCTATTGGTTACTACTTGACACGTCTTTGCTGGTAATGCACTTCTGTACCTGTACCAGAGAATAGTAACTTTTGTCATTTAGAATCATTGTGCAGATACCTAAGTTCCCTCAAATGAATTCGTTGTTTGTACACATACCTTCTTGATAACAATTAATTGACTGTTGCTCATTAACCAGGGGTAACAATATCGTGAGCAAAACCAAGTTTCACATGGTATTATTTTTATGCAAAACTTTGAAAGAAACGTGATATGAACAGTTGTGTGAAATAAACTGCAAAAATAATATTAAAAAATATACTCACATATGCATCCTAAATAGAGTTATTTTATTGAAAAGGATGAAAGTTAAATCGCACCAATTAAACCATTGATGCTTCTGTTAAGCTGTTATTTCGAAAACTGTAGTGAATTTGCCAAATCATTAGCAAACTGGTCCATCCCACCATGTCGGAAATTTAATATTTGATAAATGTTCACGGTTGTAATCTAATTTCAAATGGTGGTGCAATTCAATGACTGGAATATGTTAAGGATTTAAATACTTAAGCTATAAGTTTAAAGATCGCAAAAAGTAAATTGCCCAAACTTACGATACATTTCTGGCGAAAGAGTTGTATTTTCGTCTTTTTAGTATATGACGTAGTAGTGACGAAGTGGTGTTTAATAGAGGCTAATGTCTGTTTTATCAAAATGAAGTAGACCAGGACTAAACCAATTTCGTAAAGAGTGTTTTGCATGCACAAATATTACAAAAGTGTAATCGATGTCACTGAGAAAAAACGCTGCATTTGACTATAAGATCTTGATACAAAATAATTGTGTACTTGTTACTCTGTGTTTGCATCTCACAATCAAATGCAAAGAAATTCACCAGTACTGTATTGTCGTACCTGATTTTCCTTTTTTATGAGCTTTTCCTAATAAGCTTGTGAAATCATTTTCCCTACGTAATTTGTTATCTTTAGCTAAATATGTTCATGAGAAACCTTTTTTGCATTATATAGTTCACTTGATAAAATGTTTTCGCTTGGATGATTTAAACTTTACATATCTCCCCCCCCCCCATCCCAAAAAAAAGCAAGATATTCGAACGTATTAACGAATAAAAATCGCAACACAAAATTCTATTGAATCGATTGCACTACTGACGCCTACCATTTGTTTGGTAACAGAATAAAAAGCTTGGAATATTTTTTTTCTCCAAAATTTTGAACTCACACTAAAGTAAAATAGATTTCAATATGGACACACACTAGTAATTGAACCAACTTTGCGTCCTACACACTGTTGCTCTCTATCTAGAGGCCATGGGGGAAGAGGCTGATTGGTAAGGCATTGGACTTTTAACTGGAGGATCCCGAGTTCAATGCCAGCCGGTCAAATATCTTTCGTATTCGTTAATGGTGAATGGTGCACGTTAAATATATTTAGGGTCACAAAGTTCTCCAAGTTCCCAGCACAAATTAATACCTAAAGGAGTACTGGATGAGGCATTACTCTGCTTCTTGTCCAGATCAAAAAGCAAACCTGCCTTTAGGGCCCCATTCACCCGGTTTAACAAAGTATAGGGACCGTGAAGTATAATGTAATGCTTTCTAATTAGAGATTGAGGGAGAGTAAAAGACACAGCCACTGAGTACTCCTAATCGATTATCGAACATATTTTAAGAAATTCCATGAAACTTTCACAGCTCTATATTATCACCACTTGATCTACTTCACACATCCGAGTGATAAAGGTAATGAAAGTTGTAGTTCCTCAAAATGCTTTAATGTTTGTCGAATAAAAATTAGTGGGATGACATATATTCTGCTACTTTTATATTCCTTTTAACTACTATAAATTTTCACCCTATTCATCATTTTGATGCATTTGCATGGCATTATAAACCACACCAAATTACTGTGAAAGCCATTTCTTGTTCCTGATAACCATATCTACTGATAATGATGAAATGTTCAAGGACGCGAGAATTTCTGTCAGTGTCATTTGCTGCTTCAAATCATCCATAACCAATTTGGGGGACTCGTTACGGTATCCATGGCAACTGCGGTCATGCTTCACTTTTTCATCGAATCGGCTGTGTTCCAGGTCAATAGCAAGGGTTTTTAATGACTTTGTTGTGTATTGTGAGGTGTAGATGTGCAAACGTTGGCAATATTTCAAAGTCTGAGTTTTAGCAGAGATATATATCGAAAGGTGATTAGGTTTTCTGTAATTGAATTTTGCTTATCACTGAGCTAAGTACAATAAGCAGCAATAACTTATCCTATTGAAATGATTTTCATGCGTTTGTGGCATTAGTAGTTTTGGTATTTTCATCTCTTAGGTTGAATTAATTTAATTATGCTTGCACTATTGAGAAGGCTCGTACAAAATATTTGCAAACAAGCATAATAATATTTTTTTTACGGAAAAGCCTTATTACTGTCTGCCCATGTCTGCTATGGCATTGGCAAATGAGGCAGTAGGAAGTAAAGGGGTGTAAGTGGCAAAAATAAAAATTTGGAGATAACCAGTAGAAATGGTAGGGAAACCTCTTCTCTGTCTGGAGGCAAGAGATAGTACTAGTACCCCTGGTAGGTTCCTGTGTACAACATGATTTAGAAAAAAAATCAACGAAAGCCGACCTAGGACGTTATCTTTAAACGCGTTTTACTTAAAACTTGAAAATGCCCACTTACATCCCTTTGCTTCTCACTGACTATGTCCAGTTAAGGCTTATCTATCTGAATAAGGAGGAAAATAAAAATTTAATGCGCGTGTTTCGCTCATTTCAGTGTTACTCTTCCTTATTTAGAGGCTAACACACATCTGAAAAATCTAGCAACCTTGAAAACTAATATATGCTTCCGATTCTGCCGGTAAATCGGTTGTTAGCCTTTCCATCTCAGACAGGGGCAGAAGTAGATTACTGCTCTGTCAGCTCTCAGAACGTACCTTTCAGGACGCAGCTACATATTAGTCAAAGAGTAAAAAAAAAAATAATTATTTGCTTAAAATAATTTCTCCGGAAAATCATTTGATTTAAAAACATTTTGTTGAAAATAAAACATTTTCTTTCTTTCCTTCTTTTTTTTTTTTGTTTCTTTTGGTCCATTTTTTATATTCAAATTAATTGTTGTTTTTAGATGTAGAGTGAGTTTCTTTAACTTTCCCTGAAGCTTTAAAAAAATCCTTGGCACACCGTCATTAATTTTTTTGTAGTCAAAGACGACTTATTAAATGCGGGAGTTATATCGTGTTTAAAGAGCATTCATCAATAAAAAAGTTTTGAGCTATAAATAAATAACTTGCTTCAAGTTTAGACCAAAACATCCCCAAGTGTCTTTGAACCGTATGCAAATGAGAAAAACAAGATCGTTTAGCACGAAGTTATCAGTTGTAAGTGGTTAATGGCAATTAAACTATAACTGCTTAGAAAAAAGATAACTGTACTTATAAAACAATGTTTAAAAAATAAAAACTCGGTTGAGTAAAGTACTTGAAATAGCGAATTGCGTTAAACAGATGAATCGTTTTATAACATAAACAACTTTTGTGTTTTGTTTCCTGAAACGCCTATACTTTGTTATCACAGACAAAACTCAAATATAGAATGCATATCATTTTTGTCAGACTATATAAATTTCAAATAATGGTAGGGTTGCATACGGCCACTAAAACATGATCAACTTTTGCTCAGTTAATAAGTTTTTGCTCCAGCAAATCTGACAAATATGATATTGTGAAACCCCCCTTTTGAAATGATGTTGTTGCGTTGAGTCCTATAGGAGTGTATTTATTCTATATAGGATAAGTTTTGAAAGAGCTCAAGTAATTTCATTTAAACTCTCTTGAACAGAATGACTTTCTTTATAAAAATTTATGGTCAAGTGTTATACTATTTGCTTTTAAAGAAATTTCACCCTAAACAGTTTTGATGAACTTTTTAAAATGTTGTAAAACTTTAAAACGAAAAGTATGACTTTTGTACCAATTAAAAAAAAAACATTTACACAAAATAATTCAGACTTTTAAGAAAATCTTCGCCACAATTTTCTCTAAACAAATGGTTAACTTTCGTAGAAAATCTTTCTTGAACCAGTTGTGGGAAGTGAAAAAAAAAATCTAGATTGAGAGTGAAATCGGATAATTACAGATTTATAGATGTAGATTACGAAAATTTTACTGAATACGGAGTTTTAACGATCATGCTGGATAAAAAACATAAAAGATGAAACCACTCAAGTGAAACAAGTTAATGAATACATATAAGTAATTAAATATAAATATTTTCTGCTCATAAAAAACTTTTATGAAAATTTTCATGCTTCCAAATCTGTTTTTGTAGTTGTAATATTGATCAAAAACATTTCAGTAACATTAGCGTAAATATGTTCGTAGTTTTTTTTTTTTTTTTGGATATCCGCAGAGTAATTATTTTTTCTATGCTCATTTGTAATTAAAATACCTCGTTAAAATTATGTTTTCGGTGTCTCAAAAATAAATAAATAAATAAATAAATGGTAGTAATGGACTTTTTATGGTATGATCTTTCCATGAATCACTAATGTTAATTTCCGACAAAGTGATAAACTATCATAAGTATAGTTTAGTAGAATTCAAATATGCAATAAAAATTAGGGCGCTTAATCTTGATAAGGCAAAATGAAAGGGAAAATGTCTCCTTAGAAGCCCAATTCGAAATTCAAGTCAAAGGTAGAAATATTTCTTTTGATATACAATGGAAGGAAATTAAACTTTAAAAAGTTTGATTTACAATAGAAAAACAGCTTTTGATTATATTTTATTGTAAGTAATGTTTGAAACCAATGATTATTTTATCAAACATAATTTACTTCATGAAATACGTTGTTAGTATAAATCGATGCAAAGTGACAAAACGAGTAAAATGAATTGGTTAAGAATTATGATTATATACTTGTCTAGTGGTAGGTGCTTTTCGTGATTAAGTGTGTCCCAATGAAATCCGCAGAGTTAATTTACATCTAAAAAAAGCATCTTTTTTACTCAACTCAACCAAATTTAAAGAGTATTGTAATTGTTAAAGATAACAAAAAATTGCTGAAATGAAAACAATAAATAAAAAGAGTGACAATTTAATAAAAACTAATTAAAATATATCCAAAATTAATGCTCTTTTCAGCAGTAAAATACAATAAGCTTTTTGTACGTATTTCTTCCGTCAGAAACTATCCTTGAAAATATTTTTTTTTAAAATTTGTTCATTTAGTTGTTTGTCGTTTTCGTTCATTTAGTTCTTTCTCTAGTTTTTTTTGTTGTCCCCCTACGTCTTGTGTTCGTAATCCAAACAAATGGTAATCGCAGGATGATAAATCTGGAGTCTACGGGGGGGGGGAGGTTTTAGAACTGTCCGATAAAATTCTTCTATTTGTTTTTGTGCTAAAGCGACAACGTGCGGCCTTGCATTTTTAAAAAGAATAGCTTTACTTATCGCTTACTGACGTCACTTGTTGTGATACGCAGCTAATTTCCAAAAGGAAACAATAACTTGCCTTAATAACGCCACGAATGACAAAATGAAGTTTACCGCATGCTTGTCACCCGTTTCCTTACATGAGGTTCGTTTTCTACTGCTTGTTTTT
This sequence comes from Uloborus diversus, assembly GCF_026930045.1. Lineage (NCBI taxonomy): Eukaryota > Metazoa > Arthropoda > Arachnida > Araneae > Uloboridae > Uloborus > Uloborus diversus. Next base: position 53,000,684 of record NC_072731.1, read on the forward strand.
CTGTCACAACTTTTATAACCAACTTATACACTCGAGTGATTCCTTCACAAACTGGGCGTGAAACTGTTTAAAAATTTCAGAAGGTTTGGAGCTTTCCTTTGTGTGAAATTTTATACTGATGCATTGTACAATAGACGTGTGCACACCTGTTGCTCGTGATGAAGCAGTCCATATCCCTAATGTGCGTGCGAGGAAAAAAAAAACTTTTTTGGACTTCCTCACCTAAATACTAGCAAAGCACAACCTCAGATATATTACTAACAGCAGCATTACAGTTAAATTCTGGTTTATATTTGATCCTTCTACGTAGTATTTTTAAGTAAATGAGATCTATTCTTTGGCACAAATGAAGTTGAATATAAACTGTTTTGTACACCAAAAGTAAAAATTTTTTTGTCATATTTAAAAAGTCATAAACTCTTAAAAATTATCATATACTCTTAAAAACTATCATGAACTCCTAAAAACTCATAAAATAAAAAAAAAATATATTTGCTTTGCGAGTAACTTGAGACATCATGGTCAAAATTTAATGAATAAACTGCTGTTATACTGCTTATTAACTGCTTTGTTTAGATAAAGGAATAGCAATACCATTGTTGAAAAGGCGTCATTCGAAATGAAGGTCAATTCTTATGTAAGAAGGACCAGTTTATTATATAAAAGAGTTGAGCACTGCCTTGTTGTTGTAAAATATACTTCGAAGTTTAGTTTCTGCCTAGAAAATTGTGCTTAATTTTTGAGGTGCATCTTACATGCAGAAACGACTTACACACCATACAATAAGCTAAAAAAAATAACAAAAACTGTAATGCGCTTCAAATACTTCATTAAATTTTCCCGATTGATTTTCACCGAAATCCCAGAAACTTTCTCAAGAAAAAAGATTTCTGATTTTATTCCATCACGTTGGTGATTTTTCTTAAACCCAAATTAACTCTTGGAAGGACGAAAAGAACAGTGCCACTTTGGAAAGCTTTATGTGGAGAAGGCTTTCAGCGTGGAGGGATAAAATTGCGCCTGAATTCCCTGAATAAGAAGGAGCGGAGATCTAATTCAATTTGCACGTCACGGGAGATTTGCCTTCTAATGATCAACCTGCCCGGAACTGGGTGCCGTTTATGATGAGGATAGGGGAGCTTATCTCGGTTTTAACGATCCTGGAGTATGGAGAGAAGACGGGAGATCACTGGGAGGAGCTGAGTGATTTCCGCAAGATTGGGAGAAGTGCATGGAATAAGAAAGGATTAAAAACTTGAAATTTCGTTTCTTTTTTTTTTCTTACAGCAGAATATAAATAAATGGATTTGATACTTATGGATGTAAAATATGGCAGTAATTCGGATGGCAGTATGGTTTAGAAGTCCAGCGTTCCATCAGTGAAAGTTTGCTTTTAGAATTGATGTATAATTATTCTTTGTGAATACTCATATATATATATATATATATATATATATATATATATATATATATATATATATATATATATATATATATATATATATATATATATATATATATATATATATATATATATATACAGTTGGCTCTCTATTTAACGATTTTCTCTATTTTAATGACTGCTTTTCACAGTCCCGGATGCTCCACTGTAGTTTGTATGCTCCACTTCAGTTTTAAAAGCATTCTATTTAAAGACGCATTCTTCTTAAGGGCGTTTTTTTGTGGTCCCTAGGAAATTGTTAAACAGAGAGTCGACTATATCTGTATATATAAAATAGCTTGTCCTTACTGACAATCAGCGCACAACTAAAACTACTGAGGTTAGAAAACTGAAATTTGGAACATAGGTTTATTTTATAACGTAAGTGCGTGCTAAACAGGATTTTTGGAAATTGCAATTTTAGGGAGGTGAAACGGGATGGGGAACGTCGCGCACTTACATGCGAAATTCTCAAGAACGGGCTTGAGTTCAGGGTCGAACCAGGTTTTAAAAAAATCAAAATTTTACTAGGGTCACGAATATTTTAGCTTGAACCACGTAGGATGCTAATTAACGGGGATATTAATTAAAAACTCAATTTTACGTCCTCGTGAACATACGTCTATGCCAAGAAATGGTCCGATTTTTCCGGTTCTTGCACCGTTGGAAAGCCCATAAAAATAATCATTTCAAAAGCATCCGCAAGAACTAGAGCCACGGACATCGAAAAATGACTACAAAAAAGTTATAAGCGTTTGAAGTAAAAATTAATTTATTACAAAAAGAAATTTCTTCCTCCATTTTTTTTGCACGAAATTAATTTTTGCTTGAAGAAAAGCTGAACAATAACATGTGATAACATTTTTTGCTTAAATGCCTAGAAGTAAAATTTCTTGCAATCGGTTTTTAGTGCATTGGGGCTTTGTCTGTAACAGGGCATTTAAAATATATTTCCCTTTTGATTAGGTTTTCGCAAGTCGATATTTTCATGTACGATTTTAATGGAGGTGTAGTCTGGATCGCATCGCTAATCGATCGGAGTTCGCTTCACTCGCTAATGGGCTGGGATACAGAAGCAGGGTCATATGGCGAATTTAGTGATAAACAGTAGAATTGCGGAACTATTTACTTTTGTTAATGTAATGTATATTGATGCTTCTTTTCGTTTATTTGGCGAAAAAAAAATTTAATTAAAAAAAAAGAAAAAAACCTTCTTCACTCGCAATAGGATCGAGTTTTGGTACCATGGTCACTTGATGAGTTAGGCTATAAGAATAGTTGGAGGATCATTTTAAGTTTTAAAGCAACTCTATGCGTAATTTAATGTTTTTTTGCCGAATTGCTTTGAAATCCAAAGAATCGTTTGATTTGTTTTTAACCGAATGAAATACACTACTTTTTCCTTTTTCTGACGACGATTTTCGAATGTCCCATGAGATTTTTTTTTTCATTTCTACTTAGATGGGATGGTTAACCAGTTGAAGTTCGCTTCTCTCGCTAACACCTGGTTTACGGTAGCGTACGTGGTCGCTTGGAGATAAACAAGAGAGTTGCGGAGTAATTTTACATTTGTAAGATGCTATTTGATGTCTTTTTTGTTTGGCGAAACATTTTAAATTAGAGTACAACACCGCTTTACTAGCTAAAGTGGAGGGTTACGGTAGCGTGATGGCTTGGCGCGTTATGCATTGAACTATACAGTTGGAGGATTATTTTAAGTTTTAAATCTGATTTGATGTTTTGGTGAATAGTTTTAAATTCCAAAGAAACTTTAATAGTTTTTTTTAAAAGGGTGTAAGCACATTAAAGTGAAAGAAAAATGAAAATTTCACGTCAGTGGTGGGGGGGGGCATGGAATTGTTTTATTCAACGGACTTCCTTTAAATTCTTAGCACGGGCATCGCCGTGAGCGTACTGCTAGTAGCACACACACACACACACACACAACCACATATATATATATATATATATATATATATATATATATATATATATATAAATAAATTAAGTACGGACAAAAAGTCCACACTTCTTGTGACCTAATATACGATTTTATACCGTTTAGAAATTGTTATTTATGCTGTCAAAAAATTTCCTTGAATAAAAGTTACAAAATTCGAACTTTAGTATAGCTTCCTGGATTCATTAAAAATATTTAGGGACAATGTTTTCATACCCTAATATAGAAAATAGAACTTAGTTTTATGACTAAAATTGGTCGCGAATTAGTGATTGAAAAAATATGGTTCTGCGAGTGAAATATATCGGTATGCTATTTATATGTAAAACATATTACATCATATGAGTTCCAATAGGGTTTCTTAAGAGCTACCTCGGTGATATTAAAAAATAACCAAAAGTAGCAATTTTAAGAGTTCCATATCTCATTCAACTTTAGTTGCAGAAGAATAAAACTTTTTTAAACCTTAAATTGTAGTAAGACTTTAGTTTTTTTTTGCAAAAATATTAGAGAGAAAAAAAAAATCCTATTTTGTCATTTTCATGGGCATACAAATTTATTGAGTCAAACTGCATTTCCTTACATCGATCTTTATCGTCAAAACGGAAGGACACTTTGTACAAGGTTCTGAATTAATTATAACAGCGATTAAAAATTATTTGAATAATTAATAAATCATATTCTAAAGACTTAAATATGGCGTCCGCGTTTTACAGAAGCAACTGAAATCGCATTACAATTGCTCTTAGCATATTAGGAGAAACGCGACACACATGACAGTGCCTCGCAACATTTGATCTCGCAAAACTGATCCTGTTATCACCATAAACTATAGCTTTGAGCTAGTCAAAAGAAAGGGCGATATTATTTTCTGTAAATCTGATACCCATGCTTCATGTTGCAGAGGGTTGTCCTGTTGAAAATCTTGGGAATTGAAATACTCTGTCTTCGGGTGCAACACATGGGACTAATGGATGTCACGAATGTGCCGCTAGGCTGTCAGATGCTTTGGATCATTGTTAGGTGTGACCATATATTCTGTGCGATATCACCTTATAACATCACATTTGATGTAGGTGCGGTGTGCTGTTGAAAATCAAAGGCATGATTATGACATCCATACCGTCACTTCGTTTGAAGAAATCCTCGCCTCGTCGATTGCACTCCAATCGCGTCACGTTCAACGGGATTGGAGTGTAACCGCATAGAACGAGGTCGTCTTCCTAACAAATCCTGTTTCAACTTTGGCAACGATGGCAATTTGCATGTGTAAAGGGGCTTAATAGGGAACTCTCTACTATTGAATTTGCTTTTCAGTGGCACGCAGCATTCACAACTAGTGTGATTTTATAAGACGTCATCTCATACACGGTCATTCATAATAATGAACCACAACACCATGATAGCCCAGCGGTGAGTTCTCGATGTTCTTTGGCAACAT